>NC_072831.1:22004091-22304091 GCF_027744805.1 Dunckerocampus dactyliophorus | reverse complement strand
TTACTTTTGGCCTTCCCATGGCATGCAGAGTATCTGAATGGTGCAGCTTCTTGTGGTCCGTGTGACTTGCAGAATATTCATTTTACAAAAGGGTAGTGTGTTACGGTAACTGGTGTGAAAACCCAGGGACACGACTTTTTGGATTTTAACTTTGTTTTTTTAAGAAAGTAAACTTAAAAAATATTTGCGATAAGAGGAAACACAAATATGCCAAAAATCGGAAGGATTTTTTAAGAAGCAGGGACAGGCAACAAACACAGTAAATTGCATTTGTTACATATGCAATCATATCAATGTGCAGGACACTTTTCTCAATAAAATATGCATTTTACATTTAATTATACTGTATTGTGCATCTACCTGTATATATTTTATTCCCTGGTGGAATGGCCCAAATACTAAAAAGGTAATTACTGTAATCTCTTTCGATATTCCAAACCGTCTAGACTACCCTACAGATGTGCATATCAGTCAGATCTACTGTAAATGAAACATGGTTTGGCATTCCATCTTGTATCCATGCATACACAAAGGAAATATTTTGTTGAAATTGGACAAGATTTTACATGTTGTTGATCTTTTCATATTTGGATTCGATCTGGATTATAATTAGAGCCAGACCTTGACCTTGCATACACATAGGAAATTACATTAAAATTGCATTTGACCAACATTATTTTTTTCCGCCAAGTATAAAGAAAATATATTTTGGGAAAACTATGGTGATAATGAACTTGTGGATTCTTACTAAAATGCGATAACATTTTTGTCGAGATACCAACCAACCTCAATCTGTATATAGAAAGATGCATGAAGCAACAGCGATTAAACCTTAACCCACAGTGGCGAAGCCGATAACATAGATGTACTGTATTTAAGTACGGGTGTCGGCCATTGGTTACACTTTAAATGTAATGGGGGGGGTCACTAAGGGTAGGGTGAAGTCATAGAAGAGACACATGCACACACAGACATCCATGTAGAGTTGGTGTGCCATAGGGGATCCGCAACGGTCAGAGAAGGATCAATTACTGGCTGCTTGCTGAAGGGTCATGCTGCATTGAGTGTCCAGGGAAGGAGCTCGATCAATGCTGGCCGCACGGGGGGCTGACATACCAAACTCACACACTATAACAGTGTTGGAACAGGACCTCCCACCCATGTTATACTGCTTATCTGTTTTTTGTATCTAACAAGTCCTGTTGTGTGCAGATAGGACCAAAACCTGGTGAAAAAACGCAGAGCATGATCAAGTTTTACACACTGCTGGCCAAGTGCAAGCTTTAGCTTATGGCTCAGCCACACTTTTTTTTAACAACTGTTTATATCCAGAAAGGACTCCCACGCCTTAGGTTATTTATTGTTATCAATGTAATGGTAGTTTAGCTTGGAGCCAAACACTCTTGCCAAGACGAGCGTGCCAAGTGTGCACCAGCCAGCAGAGTCAAATGGGACTGCAACATGGTCGATAATGGAGTAATCAAGTAAGTTTAAAGTCAAGGAGGTCAACAAAGTGCAGATCCATTTTCCGTGAGTCGATCGGTCTGGTGGTTGTGGCTCACACTGTAAAAATTTGATTGATGCAATTTTGCAAAGGCATTCATTTTCCTCTGGTGATTGCGGCCTCTGACTGTGGTGATCTCCTCACCTTCAACTATGGACTCAAAATGTTTGCATGTGCCCTAAGAGTGGCACAAAGTTTGTTTGGCACGGGTATTCATAGTGTTGTCAAATTATACAGTAAGATCGAATTACTTTGGTGATCCTTACGACCTTTACTCTTGCATTACAGTCATGCGGACTTTGGCTGTTTAAATGGAAATTTGGGATGGACTACAGTGCAGTACCAGAAACACCGCTCATTATGATATGCATTATAATGGGCGTTCATTATAAATCGTACCAAAATATCTGCACCGCACTACATCACAGTTTTCTGCATGCTTTTGTTGAGTTGGCGGTCGGTACGATTCGCTTGGCTGGACCAGACAGTGATTGGTGGACTCCATTAAAATACCATACATTACTGGAAGCATTCGGATAAATTTGTCATATATCGTAAAAGCTCCAATTAAAATGTCAAACATCCAATAGTTGCCGAATACGTGGTCTACAAAAGCAAACAACTCCGCAAAATTGCAGTCACTGCATTTGAAGTAGCATCTTTATCTACATCTGCGCGCACTTTAAAACATTGGTTGCGCTACCCGACTGTTGGTGTGAAACTCATGCATGTTACACTAATTGACAGTGAATAATTTTCTCCTTTTCCAACATTGGTTCTGTTGCTGCTGTGCTGTGCAATATACTTGTTTATAAATGACCAAGTGGAGAAAGAGAGGTACATTTTCCTTTCCGCTTTCCAATGACGGCTGACTCCCAGTTAACGACCCATTCTCTTTGCGGTTTATGTAAATGAATGCCTCTGTGATGCAATTAATTGACGTACAGTTGCGATTGATCATCATTTCAAATAAAACTGTCTATTAATTTGACCATACAGGCTGTTTTCACATTCGATCAATGTCTTTCCTCATTTTCCCCAAACCTTCCTTTTCTAATTGGAGAGTGTGAATTTTGTCGCCTTCACATTAATGTCTGAGTCTAGGCACGCTCAAGCCGTTCTGCTCCAGTGGTTACATCTGGCCCGGCTCATCCTTGCAGCCACACACTTCCCCATATGCAGGATACTGTCGCATTGGTGATTAAAAGCAAAGCTGGGGCGATTATGACGCCATTCGGAAACAGAATGGCTCTCCTGAGGTGTGAGGTGGCCCATCATATAGCCGGCACATGCAGAGTGGCGATGAAAGCAAAAAATAGTTGACAAAAGATGATGTGAAGAGCTGAGTTTAGAAAACTGTGAGGTCGTGCCTGCAGTAAATGCTTAAAAAGACAAGTAAGGCATACGTGCATTGTAGTACTTGTGAAATATGCCCAGATGCAACCAGCAAGAAAATCAGTTCTGCTTGTGTTGGTGATATGCATATTAGCCTACAAGTTGTGAATTTAAAATTACCCAGACGTGGTATATTCAAAGTAAGACCCAAATCCAACTGATTGATGGTGAAGAAAACACATACATCTACACGTACATGTTTCTTTTTGCATGCACAAGCTGCTGTGGAGCCTCAGAATCTGAACAATTCGACAGAAAGAAAAACCCCATGGTTCAAAAGTCAAACAAAAATCCAGAACTTGAACAAAGTGAGGCAGGGCTACACAAGGCAGCAAACCAGCATCATACCTTCCTCACTAAGTGCAGTCATAGTGTCCTGTAGTTTTTTCAAGAGATTCAAGATTCAAGAGAGTTTTATTGTCATGTGCATGGTAAAACAGCAGTTATACCATGCAATGAAAATCTTATTCTGTTCATTCTCCCAAGAAAAGAAAGAAAACACAAGAAAGAATAAGAACATAAGAAACATAAACACATAAACATAAATACCAATAAATTAAGCAACAACAACAGAAGAGACATTAATACAAGTAAATAATACAAATAAATAAATAAAGTGCTATGAGTGTGTGCGTGTGTTGCGTGCGGCGTGTGCGAGTGCTTCGTTGAGAAGCCTGATGGCCTGTGGGTAAAAGCTGTTTGCCAGCCTTGTGGTCCTGGACTTCAAACTCCTGTAGCGTCTGCCTGACGGTAGGAGTGTGAATAATGAGTGTTGTGGATGTGTGCTGTCCTTGATGAGGTTGTGTGTTCTGCGTAGGACTCTAGATGTATAAATGTCTTGCAGTGAGGGGAGGGCTGCCCCAACAATGTTCTGTGAGGTCTTGATCACCCGCTGGAGTGCCTTCCTATCACGTGTTGTACAGTTACCGTACCAAACAGTGATGGAGGCGGTAAGGACACTTTCGATAGTGCATCTGTAGAAGCAACTCGGGATTGTGGTGGACATGCCAAATTTCCTCAGTCTTCTCAGGAAGTACAGTCTCCTTTGGGACTTCTTCATAATTTGTTGGGTGTTGTGAGACCAGGTGAGGTCCTCGCTGATGTGTGTACCAAGGAACTTGAAGGTTTTCACCCTCTCCACCTCAGTCTTTGTGTACCTACTTGGCTTGACAGGACTCTAGTCTACGTTTTTACATTGAAGAAACCAGATAGTAACAAGTACTGTGAGTCCTGTTGCTTCGATTCAACCTTTGCGGCTCAGGTACTACGAGGTACTATTTCTAGTACCTGGTCAGCTGTTATAGAAAAAGTGCTAAAACGCTGCATGTGACGTGAGAGTCTGAGTGATTCTTCCTGAGGTGTGATATTAGATTAGAAATATTGAAGGAATATTTGGCTTGTTATGTTATACCAGGGGTCCCCAACCCGTCAATCACAGTCGACCAGTTGATCTTTGGGACTTAACTGGTCAATCGCTGTTGTAAATTCCTTAATTAGAGTATATGTTTCTATTTTGTGCAGGCACTGTTCAGAGCGGACTTCATGTTCTTTATACCAGGCACCTTGCAGGGCAGCTAAAGGTCCTTCTTCGGACCAATGGCACATTTGATCGGGCAGCTGCTGTTAAAATCCGCATATACGTTTATGTGTATCGGTGTTGGTGATAAAAGATACCAGAGAATACATCAGACATATCACTGTCAAATCAGACAGCTGGATGAAAATCTGTGAAACTGTGTATTAACAACGGCCATCAAGCGTTCCATTGTGTCTGGCTTTCTGACCGGAGCATCTGGGTGGATGAGGTTCCCATACAATCCAAGCTGTCCGCTACGATATTAGGCAAAATAAAAGCACTATCACATCAGTGCCCTCCTCTCCTGGACAGTGACAAACATACACACATATTGACCACTGAACACACCCCTAGGTTCTCGGCCAAGACCAGGGATCTTGGGCTCAAAAAGTAGGTGACCACTGTGTTATATTATATGTGATCCCGTAGCCTGTGCATCAGTGTTGCCCATTGTGGTGTAAACAACAAATAATCAGAGTGTAAAAGACTCTAATAATGTTTTTGTTTTAAGTATTTTGAAGGCCCCCAAAAGGATTTCTATGCGCTACTGACAAAAATGTTTATTTTATTAATATTGAATCCTACTTCGCCAAAATTCACTTGTCGCGGTTGCGTCTGGAACCAATTAACCGCGATAAACGAGGGACGATTGTTTTTGGGGTTTTTTTTTTGCTACATTTGTCGGGGGGGGGTATGGCTACTGAGAGTTTAGAGAGGTAAACTTTGCATAAGCACAATGCAAAGTCCCCTTGACTCACCATTGTCTTTCTGACGCACCTCATTTACTATCTACCATGCTATACAGTATTGGTCGCATGGTAAAGTGGCGACTTTAAATACATTCAAGCTCATAAATGTCAATGTTTTTCCCGTCTGTCTACTTCCTTTACACACTACAGAGCTGTCAGACAGACAATCCACATATTAAAACTGCCCTTCACGTCTGTGAGACAGCACATGTAATAAAGATCTAAATAAAGCATTCCTGGTGGAAATCACAAGCATCGCAGGCGAGAGGCAGACGGAAACTTTGAACATGTCAGCTGTTTTTTTTTTTTTTCTATTTTTTTCCAGGGCCTGTCTCAAAGGAGAGCTTTATGTAAGTGGTTTATTGTGCGCCTGCATCATCGAGAGACAGGGGAGGTGGAGGGCATTTATGAGATTAGCACAAAGTAAACTTCTTGGAGTGATTTCCCCTACAGAGGACATCATCAGTCTGCACGGCGGAGAGTGCTGGGTTCACGATCAGTTCAGGAATTGTTCACATGCACGCTGCAGGAATATTGTGTTGGAGGTATGACATGTTTTCAAGGAAAATAAAGCAAGACAGAGACAAAATATCTCCATTACCTTAAGTGCATGGTGACGCTTGAGGCATGGCAGGTGACCGGGGGTGTCACATGTATGACAGTTATCCTATGTTAGTCATCCCAAGTCTGGGGTTACACTGGGTTTTTCAAGGGCAAGCCATTTTCAGGACAAATTGTAAGTAACAATGTGAATACAGGTGGGCCTTGTGTTATTGCTTTCCATGCTAGAATGTTTCGTGGTTAGGAGCGCACTCCCATAAATTATTAATCCTGCAAAATAGAAGCGAACTAGTTGTGTGTGTGTGTGGCAAAAAAAATACGTAGGCGAAGTAATAGGTAATCGCGTGGCTACACTGACGAAGGTCACTTTTGTTCCTTTTAGTCAACTTCTTAACTTTAACCCATGTCTTCTAGTAGCAGCGCGTAAAATAAAAGTGAAAGTGAAAAATGGAGTGAAATTAGACATCATAAAACGCTCAATGGCGAAATCAACACTGGTGCCACGATCACAACCATCAGCAAGGATAAAGATGGTATTCTTGAAAATGTGACAAGATCTTCCTACTTTGAAATGGATAGTTGGAAGCTAGGCCGCGTTCATGCGTAAAGTTCCATGCGATAACCGCTCATTTGATTTGGCGCTGTACAAATAAATTGAATTGAACTGAATTGAATTGCGGTCTCATTAAGACTTTCTTGTTACGCTCTGTGTCTGTCGCTCTGCTGCCGCCTATCTGCCTTCTGGTTGCAGTGCACTTCGTGCTGCTGAGGCGGAGCTACCCTATCACACCCGCAAGCAATTGCCGACCTGATCCTTTTAAGCATGGCAGCAACAATCACCAGTTGCCATATTGTACTTCCAGCTTCGCCTGCTAACCGCTCAGCCCGGCTCTGTACCTGTACCCATGCGTTCTGGCTTTTAGTGTTTGTGAGTTGTATTTTCCTGCTTGGTACTTCCAGCAGTTACTGTGTGCTTTCGCTAAGGCTACGTTGCTTCCTGCTAGGCTTTTCCAGCATTATTTTTCATTCCATTGTTCTGCCATTTTTCCCCTGTCAGCCTTTTGTTATCAGTGTTTTCAGTTTTTTACCCTTTGGACTCTCCTGTGTGTTGCTGTACATTTTTACTCCCTTGGAGTTTACCCTTTGTTCTATTAAATACTTTTTGTTATTTAACGGACTGTTTTCCTCCGCGCTGGGACCCAAACACTCGCATTGGCTAGCGCCACTCCTGACATTTTTCCTCCCAAAAAGCCCTCGCAACGCCTCTTTGCGGTGCAAAAGACAATAACAAGGTTAAAGTTCTTTTGTTTCGTTTAATTCTTGTATATAATCTTGTTACTACTGCATTTTATATGTCCTTCATGTGTTCCGTGTACAGTGTGAGTGACTTACATCACAATTGTAGGAACGAAACTCATTCGTAACCCGAGAACCACTTGAAAAGATGACTATGTTTTCATTATTTGTGTGACGTTATTAAGAATTCTAGCGATTGTGTGGCATAATTGTGTCTTGAAGCAATTTGAATGTCTGTGAATTTCTCTTGGAGACGAATAAGGTATCTACAGTCTATCTGTCTACCTTGAGGCGTAAATGGGTGCACTACTTGGCTAAAACCAGCAGAGGTGCTGTTGATTCTACAAAAGTTTAACGCTTTGCAACGTCAGCTCTGGGAAGGTGATATACACACACGGAAACCTCCACTGCAACATAACTCCTCTGCTCAACTGTCAAGGAGTTCAGCACTTTCAGAGCGAGGGTTTCCCAATCCATTAAAAAGATTCATAAACTGATGAATTTGCTGTTAATTTTCCCTATAATGGTTCAAGGAAATGTTATACTTAGTCATTACCGGTCCTCTTCCTCTGGCTCCTGAGGAAGACAGGACGGTGAGTTGTCTCAATTGAATAAACAAAGGATACCGCTTCTTTTACGAGAAAAAAATATTTTGTGCTTTCAGGCATGCGAAAAAGCAGCATAGCAGCACTATTCCACGAGACATCAAAGTAAATAATCCTGTCACGACCAGCCTTAAAGCAAAACCGATCTATTCAGCAACATCTATCAAAAAAATGACGATATGTAGCATGTACACTGCCTGTCTGCTACGTTGATTCCCGCAAAGTATAGTATAATCACCCTGTGGCTGACATATTAGCTTGGATAGGCACGAGCCTGTTTGTGACCCAATACAGAAACTGTGGAAGTAAATACGTGCAAACAGGGTCTTATCATTGGCTGGACAGTGCTCATCATTGCATCAGATTTTACCGCTTGTTGTTGTTGTTCCCTGACACTCACTGAGATGCAGTGCAGAATGGTACAGAGTAAATTATGTGTTTATTTCATTTACAAGTCCGGTCGGATTGTATTTTGTGCGCAGCGTGGTTTTGCGGTGCACAGAGAACTCGAGAGCAGTGCGCGATTGCTAAACTAAGTTAACCTTCAATTCATGTTCCTTTTGGAATCTTGCCCATCATCCACAATCCTTCTATGAAACGTCACACGTCTTTCCCTTTTCTGTGCGTTCTAAAGAGAGAAAACAAGTTAGCATGTGGTAGCTAGCAATGCACGGAACAGGACTCAGCGATTTAGACTATAAAGCCCTAAAAAAGTCATTTTTTATTGGCCAATTTTGCAATTCCGTTTATGCGGAAATCATAGGGCCCTACTCATAGAAGGCCTTCTTGAAACACACTCACATAGCACAGTCAGAGTTGGGCAACAGTTGCATATGACTGACTGGTAGCTTTCACTCACACAAGCTTAACTCTCACTTCTGCACAAGCTTAACTTTCACTTTGTAGAGTGTGGCAATTGCTATATATACTCTGTGTACTTTCATTCTGGGTTATTCGTCCAACTTCTTTGTCGATATGGAGTTTAATATAGTTTAAAAACCTTCTTAAATTGTGTGATCATTGACTACTTCTCCAATAGCAACTAAAGGAAATTTCTAGTTAGCTTTGTGACATAGGACTGAGCTGGTGAGTGGATCCAGCTTAGAGGAAAATACTAGTTTTTGAAACCATTACACAAAACATTATTTCCAAAAATACAAAATAGATTTGAAATAGCCAAATTGGTCTATTGTCGATAAAAGTCAGGGAAATGTGGGTTATATCAAACTGATTCCAATGAATTTCCGGTGATATTGTTTCATGGTCTTTATACTTGAACACAAAGTGCCAAATTTTGGAGGATGTTGAGCAATATCTGATTTACCTTGCAAGAGCTGAGCACGGCCTTCTCGCTTAAAAAAAAAAAGACTATAGGACTTTTACTTATTTATTTCCAAATATCCACATCGTTTCTGAGCTATTTTGTAATCAAAGTTGTGTCCCCACCACATTTCCCATTTGTGTCAGCAATAAAACGGTCTTATAGTCTCTGTGTTTTGGTTTTCTCTTGCAGACGAGAGTGTCTGCAAGAGTGGTCACAGACGACAGAATCCATTCTCTGAATTGTTTTGGGGGTGAAAGTGGAGAAGCGTATCACTGTAATAAACATCTGACCCGGTGATAAAGTATCAGGCGGGAAGTGGCACTACATCACTCAGTACGAGACAAACCCAATATAGCACTTGAGAAGAGGAAGGGGAGGGCAGACAATACACTCGCAGAAGCAGTCTCGGCCTCTACCGGCGCTGTCGCCACTTTGCTATGAACAGCAACAGCTGGCCACTTTGATTAATTTGTCCTAAGGCGGTGATTTATTGGTTTGTAAGTCACCCGTGTGAACCCCCGGAATGACTTTACACGGTGTGCATACAAAGGTAACATGCATTCCCACTTGGGCTTACTTGATATATATTAGAAGTTTTTTTTCTTCTTACTTTTTCAGTTGCATTAATCAGGTGTGACAGGGGAATACTTTTAGCATAATAATCTCAGACATACATTGTAATGGGACACATTTTTAGATGAATTTCTTCTCACATATGTAATGTAATGTGAGAAAAATTGTGACACCATGAGTGCCCCAATTTTTCCACATGACTGCATGTGTTTGGTCGTGTAACTCTTCCGCTCCTGAACTGCTGCACTCCAAATAGTAAAACATTGCTGTTATTTTTCTGACGAATACACCACATTGTAGCACTCTTTTAAACCTCCAAATTTGATCCCCGTAGGTCGTAATGATTTGACATTTGTCACGCATACATTTGTCAAGACGCTGCTGCTGGTTTTGCTGTGATAATCATGATTGTTTTGTATTTTATTTCATATTGGTGAATGAATGTATTAGTTATAATTTTATTAACATTATTGAAGTATTTAAATTACTCCTCAATTTGCATGTCAGGCAATGTTTTGGGGAAATTTTATTTGATTTGATTTTTTTGAAGTATTGGTTTGGGCATCGTTTAAGCACCGGCACCGTTTCAGAAGTACAGATTTGGCACCGGTATCGAATATTATGTAAATGATATCCAACCCTACTCCCTGGACAGGTCTTCAGGGCATGTCCGACTGACAGGGGGCCTCCAGGAAGACCCCGGACACATTGGAGAGACTGTGTCTCTCAACTGGCCTGGGAACGCCTCGGGAGAAGATGGATGGTTGGAGGGATGGATGGAAACAGCAATGTGAGAAAATAAGTTCCTTCTATGCTTGAATGAAAATGTTCACCAAACTTGAATGAGTGCGCAGTTTATTGGAAAGCAGTGTTTTTTTTTTCATACTCCTGCTAACGAAATAACTAACACAAAAAGAAGACGCGTAGTCTTCTCGAGTGGATAGTTTTCAAGCTTGTTTACTTCTACTTGTCAATCGAACTGGCTCATATTTGCAAACACATTGGTAGTTCAGTCATTGCAAATGTTGCAAAAATTAGAAAAGCATCCAATATAACATCAAAATTCATCTGCTAGAGTTGCACTATATGAGGATGATGGAAGTTTTTTATGGCTAATGCATAATGTACCACTTGTCACAGATGACGCAAACAGCATCCATTAACCATAAAACCTAATCCCATTATGGATAAACCCTCTGTGAAATGCGACACATTAAATCTCAAAGACCTCATTGAAGATGACACTTTCACCGCTGCAGCACCATCTGTACAAAAAAAACTGCCTCAAAGATTGTAACTGTGCCATTTCATCCTGCCGCCTCGATCTCACTTTTTCTCCTTTTCCCCCCCATTTGCTCTGCGAAACACACAGGCGGCGTTCGACGCACACACCCGCTTAAATGCTGACGCCAGCAGTTTGGTTCCTCTGTGTGTTGATTCTCAGCTCCCTGGAATCTGTTTCATCTCAGGTACTGCCAATAGCAGGCCAAATTAATGAGAGGACATTCCTAATGTAATTTAGCCAGCAGGCGATTATAAAATGACACATCACCCTGCAGCCTGCCAGCCTGCAGTGAGAGCTGTGAAACAAAGTAAGGACTCTTTAAAGCTTCATCAGCCCTTAATCAGCGCTTAAAGCACATTGATTACAGGAAAATTCTCTCCGTGATGCATAAATATGTACAGAATCTAATCTGTGTGTTTCTGTCTCCACCTGTGTTTGTATAATTGTGTTTGCATGTGCGTCAGCAGCTTTTCTTTCAGCAGAGTTAGGATTTATCTTTCGTTTACCGGGGAAGTCCCATACTAATTAAGTCTGGGCCTATTAGAGAGTGGCTCCTCAGCCTGGAGCATTAGGAGGTGTCACTCTCTCATTTATCCTGAGACCTCAGAGAAGCTGCCGGCAATGAAGATACCATGTTGCCATTAAGATCCAGACTGCTGATGTCCTCAGTGGATGGATGTGTTTATGAATCAATACAAGGCTGGGATTTTTACTTTGTGACTCATCAACAGGGAATAGTTGTGCTCTTCCAAGGCCATAACAGTTCGCCATTAACTACAGATGGAGAGTAAATCATTGATGAAATGTGCATGTATGGATGTCCACTTAAATAATACTAGCACGTTACAAAACATTCATGTATAACTCCAATGCATTACTTGTCATTGCAGCAAAGCTTGTTTATTACCACGGGCATTTCGGCTCTTTTAGTGGATCTGGTTCTTTTGGCCCGGCTCCTTAAGCCACAACCAAATATAAATTAAAACGTGTAAAACTAAAAGGAAAAACAGCATCCAGAGAAGAGTTTTTGCTTGTCCTTATTTAAGATTAACATTCAAAAACCCAAAGTCCCTCAGCTTTTGTTTACTGCTGCTCATTTTCCTTACCTTTCCAGCTTGCTTGCGTGTGGAACCCATCCCTCCCCATTCTGCTTAGTGTCGACACATACGGAACCACACATTTTGATCAAGCACGTGCCGCTTTAGCAGACAAAAAGATGAGGAAAAAACAACAGCTCGTACGCTTTAAAAAGCTGGCTGTCGTTGTTCACTTCAAAGAGCCGGCTCTAAGAGCTGTTTCGCTCGTGACCAACACATTTAACACTATTTTTTTTTTTATTACCAGCCAATTTTTATTACTAGCCAAAGTACCATCAAAATGAATTTGAAGCTGTTATTTATAGCTCACATTTATTTCAACTGTTACTTTACCATATAAAATGATTGTACATTGTTGCTTAAAGACTAGTATGTTGGGGTTGCAGTCCTTCAATTCCTTTCTATATTAGTACTTTACACAATATTTTTATTTTATAGTCATTTTAAAGAGTCACAATATTTTTTTTCAAGCCGATACCGATAACTTTTTATATCTATTGTTTTTTCATTGTAGATTTAACTGTAGTTTGTGCACTTCTAGAAGTAAGAATGACTCAAAGTTGGATTTGACAAACTACTTGTAGATGTGTCCTAAGCAAATATCATGACATCACTACAAGAAACGTTACACAGTAAAGGGCGCTGGATTTGCTCATGCTTACCCACCTACAGTACAGTACGGGTAATCTCGCTTCATTGGAGCTTTTTTTTTTCGGATTTATCGGTATGATGTCATAATTGCTCATATGGGCCCGATAATTATCGGTGTGATGATAATATAGTCTGCTGGTGGTTGGAAGCTAAGTACCACAGTGGGTGTATTTTATCCTTAAAACAGACCTGTTAGACCTCATTGGAACACTAGCATGTGCACAGTGTTACATCAAAAATGGCACGTCTGTGTAATTCTACTTCAATGTACAGCGGAACTCCTAAAGTGAAATACAGTCGTCCCTCGCCACTTTGAGGTTCGAACATTGCTCCCTCACTTTGGTGCAGTTTTTCAAAAAATATATAATTAATAAATGATTTCTGTTTTATAGTTGATTATGGTCTATTATTAGTTTTTTAAAAAAGAGTCATTGGTCACTAGCCATCACAAAGAAGTGGTAAGTTTTTGGCCTCTTACGTTGTCTTTCTTCCCCACTCGTCACATCCCACGTCGCCACTTCACACGTCTCCTGTGTCCGTTTACAGATCCCGTAGTCTCTGCGCAACAGCTGCACAATGCGGTGTAAACGAAGAATAATAGGAGTGTAAAGGTGACCATAGGGTTATTATTTTATGTTTACAGGGCTCTACGAATTGTAAAAAACATAGTTAGATGGTTATAAGCAGAGTTTCTATGCTCTAACTATCAAAATATGCTTCCTACTCCACAGAAATTCACTTACCACGGTCGGGTCTGGAGCCAATTAACTGTGATAAACAAGGGACGACTGCACACCCTAATTTCCAGGAAAAATGTACTTCTAAAGTTGTACGAAAACCCACAGTTCAAACAGTCGTTGCACAGGATGTGACACAGGGCATCCGTATATCTTGTGAAATCTCGCGAGACTTCAGCTCAATGAGCTGAAATATTAATTAACTCCATGTTTTTTGTGAAAATGTGATGATGACCTTTGAAGTGCAAATGGAACTTATTGTGACAGAAAAACGGTGCAAACGTATCTGTACTGGCTGCTCAGTGCAGTATGATAAGTTGGCAATAACAAAAGAAGAACAATGGAATGCATGTAAAGTATCAAAGCCATGCACGTGTTGCTACATAGCATCAGTTCACCATCAGGCTTTAACGTTTGGCCATCTGAAAAACACATTCATTTTCCACATGATCGCTAAAAGCCTCCTCACGTTTATTTCAAGACGTGTTAAACATTAAAGCCTATAAAGCGCTGCACGCGCTCGGTACATCATTTGAAGAATTTGGAGCGGCGGAGAATTTTGTAATTGGCAGGCTTAATAATATTTACAGCGTTCAGATGCAAATCTGCCTTCTTTGGGGCCTTATAAATAATTGAGTGCCAACAATCACTTTGAATAATTCATTTCTAAATATTCTTCAGTGTGTTTTTTTATTACCATAGGGCAGGCTGACTTCTGTGACAGCGGCGACGTGTGGTGGTAATTACACCGTGTGTCTGCGTCCCCTCTTAATTGCTGCTAGAGTTCCTCGGTGCCCAGCAGGCGTCTTTGGGTAAAAGAAGCAGGAAAAAAAACTGTCTCCTGCGTTCTTATCTTTCTGCTCATATCTCCAAGATCTCCTATACGGACTCTCCCTGCCTGATGAGTTGATGCTAATGGAATTAATGGCTCTTGTGCTTTTTCCCCAATATGTGCATCCCAACAGCAATGTCTGCTGGGAGGGATAAGAGGAGGAAGGGGGGTGAGACTTTGACAGAGGTGGGAAATAAGAGCGAGAGCTTTAGGAAAGAGATAAGTTAACGTGCACACTCCAGACCTTTAGGACCTATAAGGAATACGACGCTCCTGATTAAAATCACAGCTATCATTAAAGCAGCACCCAATTTGTGGTTTTTAATTGAGGGGTTTCAAGCATACGCTGTGACTTGACTACAAAGCACATTAGTGGAAGAAGCCAAAGGTAGACAGTGACTCTGCAGCTGCATAGGCCGCCAGTGTTAATGATGGATTTTCTTGATGTTTAGGCCACATAAGTTAATGATAAATACACCAATTAATGCTCTTAGATTAATAACAATAATACATATTATTTAGACGATTTACATGGTAAAAGCAAGCAAATACAAGTGTACAAAATACCAAAATAACAGTAGAAAGTGAAAACCAAAAAGCGGAGTTCAGAACAAATAGTTCAAAGTGCATACAAAAGACAAGAGTAAGCGATTGCAATGTGCACATGTACGTTTTAAAGAGTTATCTGTTAAAAGCAGTGCGGAACAAGACGGGCCATGTTCTTGAGGTGGTGGTGAAAAGCTGCTTTAGTGGCTGCTGTAATGTGCTGGGAGAAGGTGCATTTACTGTCAAAGATGACTCCAAGGTTCCAGCAATGGGGTGACGGTAAGAGGGTGGAGTTGTCAAAGGAGAGTCGGAAGTCTTTGACTGTATCGGTGAGGGAGTTGGGCCCTATTATGAGGGGGGCAGTAGAGGAGGAGCAGTTATTGAAAAACTGTTTCCGGTCTGTGGGGTAGGATGTCAGCCAGGTGAGGGCATCGTCTGTGATGTGGAGTGAAGATTTTAGGCGGGAAAGCACAATTGAACGGTTGATTGTGTCAATAGCAGCAGTGCGGTCCAGCAGGATGAGAATAGAGAGTAGGCCAGAGACAGAAGAGAGGAGGAGGTCATTTGTGACCTTGAGGAGGGCAATTTCTGTGCTGTGGTGAGTACAGAATCCGCATTTTAATTGTTCATAAAGTTTGTTGTTGAAATGGGTCTTGATTTGGGTGGCAGCAGCAAGTTCACGGATCTTGGAGAGGAAGCGTATGATATGGGTCGAACGTTATTGAGATCGTCAGGATTGAGTCCAGGTTTCTTGAGGATGAGGGTAATGGAAGCCAGTTTGAGAGACGGAGGGACAGTAGAGGAGCAAAGAGAGGAATTACAATTGTAGTGATAATTGGGGAGATCGTTGGTAGGCAGTGTTTAACGAGGGAGGATGGGATGGGGGCTAAAATGCAAGTGGAGGAATTCATGATTTTAAACAGATCGGCTTAGGGGATGGGTGCAAATTTGGAGAAAGGAGAGGTGATAAGGGGAACAGAAGGGACGGAGGAGATATGGGAAGAGGGCAGTCCGGATAGGGATTTCTAGATGGAGTCCGTTTTTGATTGAAAGAACGAGAGCAAGGCGTTGCATTAAGATGATGAAATATTCTCATTAGAATTGTATCTGCTTACTGTGGAGTTTGATCATCACATTGTTGTTGACATCCAATCTCTTCCAACTCTTTCAGATTTTGGAGTGTGCAGGAAGTTTTGTTTGAAGTTTCCTAGAAGAGGGGTAGACAACCCGCCACATGCGGCTCTTCAGCCTCCGTGTTGTGGCTCTTTCGACCAGTCCAGGATGTACAGTACCCCGCCTCTCGCTCGAAGTCAGCTGAGATAGGCTCCAGCATACCCCTGCGACCCTAATGAGGAGAAGTGGCATAGAAGATGGATGGATGGATGGGTATTATTTTACTTTGGTTTATTTTATATCTTGGTTGGTCAAAGTGAAACTTGAACATACCATACCATACAAAGTCATGTCTTACTGCCCCGACATACTGTAGGTGTATGACATTCAAACTGTTATAGAGCGTGTATTTTTCAAATATATATTAATTAATAAATCATGCATTTTTGTGGTTGAATACGCCCTATTATTATTGAAAACATATGAATATTTAAGCTAATGTTACGTTTTTTTTTTCAAGCATAACAATGGCTAAATTAACTCAAATACAAATATAAGGCGTTCAGAAGACGCATTCAAAGACAGTGAGAATGTGTAGTATTCTACACTGGTCACCAGGTGTCAGTATGTTAAAAGTTCTTTGTACAGACCAGAGTTGGCTAGTTTTTGCATACCTGACAGTTTCGACTGCCCACTTGCAATCTTCCTCAGAGTGGTCATGTGATGTTCCTGTGACGTGTCATGTCAGCTGATTTATACAGATGTTGTCACTGTCTTCCTGCCAGTGAAGGCAGGGCGACAGCGCCATCCGCCATCTGACTTCTTTAGGACCACATCCCTCCGGACAGACAAAACGCTACCAAAGCGAACCAACCTGACAGTTGATGATATAACACGGCTCCTACATTTTGTGTCCACATCTCCATATTTCAAATATACAGACAAAAAGAGGGCTTTGCCATGGGAGATCCCTATCAGCCATTATGAGTGGTTTCTTCATGGCGGACCTGGAGGAGAAGGCCATTAACACAGCACCGACAAAATGCGGACTCACTGTGTGGAGAAGATACGTGGACGATATCCTAGAAAAAATAAACGGGCAGACACAGGAACTAACAGATCACTTAAACACAATAGATAACGCGGGGAACATCCAATTTACTCATGAAGACTCACTAACAACGCAATAAACTTCCTGGACATGGACCTAACGCACAAGGAGGATGGCAGCATCAAAATAAAAATACATAAGACACACGCCAACACACACAGACCAGTATCTTATATGGTCATCAGAAAATCCCAGAGCCCTTTTCGTTTCGTTTTGACAGTACAAGCGTCGTTACAGACGAACGAGACCAACAAGAAGAGGACAGATAAATTTACAGTACAATAAAACAGTGTCAATACCCAATATGGGCAATACGGAAATGAAAACAACAGGTCTGAGAGAAAGGAAAACAAAAGAAGCCCAATAAAACCAAAACGGAAAAAAAGACAGCCATGGTTACACTGCCATATATCAGGGGGAGAAAGTACAGGCAGCAATGAGAAAACGCAATATAAACACACCAATAAAACCACCTAAGAAAACTCCAAAGGATAAAATAGAGCCGGAATGTCATGGACGAAATACCTTGCATGTCTTGCAATAAAACATACATTGAGGACACAAAAAAAAAAAAAGGAACATAGTACAGGATGTGAGAAGGAAACAGCGAAGGCGTGCACATTTCGGACAATTGCAAATGATAAAACCACATTATGGATTGGAATGGAGCAAACAACATTGGGAAAGATGACAACAAACAGCACCGATGGATCAAAGAGGCAATTGCGATTCGGAAACGTGCCCATGGCACCATGAACCTGGCCGAGGGGGCCTTCGCACTCTCTCACACCTGGGATGTAGTATGAAGAAGTGGGAAGGCGGATGGTGCTGTTGCCCTGCCTTCACTGGCAGGAAGACAGCGACAGCATCTGTCGAAATCAGTTGACATGACACGTCACAGGAACATCACATGACCACTCTGGAAAAAGACTGCAAGTGGGCAATCGAAACTGTCAGGTACACAAAAACTAGCCATCTGTGGTCTGTAAAAAGAACTGTTTAGAATGCATGACGGTTAGACCAGATGAACCTCATTGGACTATTACAGTAACATTACTGACACCTGGTGACCAGTGTAGAATACTACACATTCTCACTGTCTTTGAATGCGTCTTCTGAACACCTTATATTTGTATTTGAGTTAATTTAGACATTTTTATGCTTGAAAATGCTTAATTTAGGCAAACAAATATGTAACATTAGCTTAAATATGTATATGTTTTCAATAATAATTCGTATTCAACCACAAAAAAGCATGATTTATTAATTAATATATATTTGAAAAATCGCGATAGAGTGAAGGAATTTGAAGCGGAAAGTGGCGAGGGACGGTTGTATAGCCACGTTTCCACCAAGCCATACAGTACAGTTCCCCCACAGTACAGTTTGGAATGGTAGCGCCTGATTTGTCAATGGACAGAAGTATGTCTCGCTTCACCTTACGCAAATGGCACACCGACTAAAGGGTGTTTGGACAGTATGGATTTGATAGTTTTGGGACTCAACGGAAACCTCCAAAAATGCATTTCACTTTTTCATACCAGTTCAAAGTCCATACAACAGTACAAAGTGTACCGTAACGTATTACTGTTACTGATATCCCAACGAAAGCGTGCCGGACTCAAGCGTTTTTACGAGTCAAACATTTTTGCAACTCTTTACAATGGAAACTCCCAAGATTTGTACTCCAGTAAACTGTAACGAACAGTCATCCTTGGTGGAAACAAGGCTTGAAAGATGATGATCTGTGTTAATAAGTACAGTATTGCAGACAAACAATACCTGTAAACTTTTATTGTAACATAAGAGATGAGGCGCACCTTGCAGAATATATTTGGTGCTTAGCTTTGGATCTCCTTGTGTGAGACACAGCAAGATACTTTTTGCTGCAGAGCTTTGGCAGGATTTAAGTTCGGGGCTTCTTTTTGTTTTACTTTTTAGCAAGCCGGATTAGCGGTTTTTATGTCTGCTTAATTACCTCGAACAAGAGACACTCAAAACCACATGAGAGAGCCCAGCGGCTCTCTCATCAACTTTCTCATTGTTTTGCATTGTAGCGAGAAAGTTAAGCGAAGGCATTTCTGCTTGCTATTGATCTGCGTGTCGTAGCGATGGCTGAGAGATTGCCTGTGCCACTGAGTGATCCGGCAGCGGGTGCAGGATTAAGGAAGGCATGGATTGCTATTGATTTCTATCTGATACAATCATTTCATTTGGACTCAAATCTCTTTCCCGGTGCATTGTGAGGCAATCCATCGCAGAGATCTTCTAATTCCCCTCCCCCCATTTTTTGGAGGGCCTGGCACTAAAACAAGCCGCTCTCCTAACAGGGTTAACACCTTCTGTTGTCATGTCATTACAAACGAACTTATCAATTAGGGCCAAGGAGAAGAACCCCTGCAGCCCCATGAGACACTGAAGATGAAATGAGGTCTCACACAAGACCTCAACTGGACTAGCCAATAAGTCCGACGGTTAATACGACATTGTTCCACCGTGGCAGATTCGTGTGAATAGCAGGGTCATTTACCTGATTGATTGGGTTTGGGTGCAGAATGCCCCATTTTCCCCCTGAAAATAAGGCCAATTTATTTAAGTGTCTCATGGGTGGCTGTTTTTAATCTGCTTTCTGTGCTGATGAGATGAATCTCTGCCACTGGATTTATGTCCTCAACTCAGGCATGCACTGTACAATAGGAGCACATATAGATCACCAATCATAATGCAATAATAAATATGATAATAGTGTGGGATGTATTGCACCATAAATACTGTATATTTTTGTTTGTGGACATTAAATTTAAATTATCCATGTGTAATTAATATTTAAAAATGTTAACAATAACTACTTATGTAGTTATTTTTTTATTTAAATTATTAGTAAAATTGGTAGTTAAAATTGTAGAATAAATACGAATATTATGACTTAATTAATGGTCATGAGATTGACCTCCCTGATTTAGTGTGCTCAGTGTGAATGGTTGCCTGTCTCTATGCACGCTGGTAGGATAGGCTGTAGCTCCCCCGAACCGTGGCTGGATGGAATATTATTGTAGAATATTGGACAATTCCTTCAAAAAGAGCAAAGGTGAGATTATGGGCATACAACTAATGATGCAAAAGTGATGTCATAGCAGCTAATTGCTTCAGATAGTATCTTCATGCTACTCACAGCCTGTAGTTGCATCTTACCTACGGATTGCTGTGATATCTTGTGATGCATTAACTCCCCTCATAGCCCTAAGTTCATTTTCTTTGTAATTTTGGCTCAATCACTCTCAGAACTCACATGCAAATGAGGATCCCCGAAGTTATACAATTTGAAAGTTGGTGATGTCACCAATATGATTATAGTTAGTACAATTCTGTGCATTAGTTATTGTCATTATTGTCATAATATGAATGACTGTTTCGATGCAGTATTGTCATTGTGGTTGTTGATATTATTTTGTCCTTTCCGTCGTGGTCTTTATAGCCGTCACAGACATTTGCTGATGTAGTCCTGTTTGTTTCTGTTGTTTTGTTATTGTTGTCGTAATTTGTTGCTGTTGTCCTTGTCGCGCTCTTTTTTGTCCCCCTCTTACCACCGCACTCCCCTCTCTGTTTTCTTTTCTCTTCTTCTCTATCCCCTCCTGCTCCGGGCCAGCCGCTCCAAATTTGCATAACAACAAAACATCAAAGTCAAATAAATTCTTCTAACAGGGGAAGTTTATCTCACCCTTTTCCCTGGCAGAGCAAATCTGTTGAGCACGTAATAGCATTTAGAAAAATAAAAATACTATCTGCCCGAATGACTGGCCAGGACAAAAAAATAAAAAAATAAAATTTGAAAAGTGACCAAACTTTTCTGGAAATATTGTCTTTAAACAAAACTTGGCACAAAACCCTGGAGGTCAAGCATTCATCACGGATGACGTTGTGTGAGTCCTTGTACTCAATATGCACGGTTGAAATGTGTGTTTACACTTCTGCCTCACAGTATAATTGTTGTGGATTCAGATCCACAACAATTATGCTGTCCTCTAACAGTTATTGTAGAATGAACTCCAACTTCAGTGAGACGAGGCCTAAGTGAAGTGTTGATTTCCACCCCTCACAAGACACCAAATAGGAAGCTTGCCAAAACATGTACAATCTCAGACAATTCCTTTTTTTTGATTGTTCAGAACCCATTTTTACAAGTAATCTTTGACCAAAAACATTGGCATCTTTGGCACGCCAATATTTTTTTGCCATGCCTGTATAAAACGCCACTTGGGGAAAGTATTGCTGTTTCTGTTTGGGCACACTAAATAAAATAACTTTTGGATGTTTTGAAACTAAATTTTGGACAATAATAAACATTGAAGCAACTTTTAAAACGGGACAGAGAAGTTGTGATGTTAAATGTTAAATAAACCCAATCCACTCACCTCAGTAAGCCTCCCTCCATCAGGTGGAGAATACAGTCAAACCTTGGTTTTCCATACACCCTACTTTTTGTATAATATGTTTTGTGTCAGGTATGGTCAATACGAATGTGTGGATCTCAATGCAGAGGAACAAAGTCAAAAAAGGTAACAAAAAATATTTAATTCGAACAAAAGGTGTCCACAAAAGGAAAAAGTACAACACAAATATGAAAGTCCAACAGGGTAGCAAAACTGAAAACACTGACAGCAAAAGGCTGACAGGGAATAACTAACACTGTAATAGAACAAAAAACTCTGCTGGCAACCCAAACAGGAAGCACGTAGCATTAGCATATAGCAACATCACACTTAACAAACTAGTCAATTTGCCCTGTACAGTATCGTTCTGCGGAACTGAGTGCGCCAACAAAGCACCCTACGCTTTCCTGACTCACTGTCTGTGCATTTTTTATTAAGCTTAAAATGCAAAATAACCCACCATGGAGCCAAAGAATTGTAAGCGCCAGTAATTTCATAAAGAAGGTGCGAAACACTATTAAATGTGATCTAGACAAGATGCGCAGGCAGTCCACTTCAACAATAAGTTCCATCCAGTCGTCATTTCTAATTATTTTGCATTGCCTCAACATTACCTCAGTTTTTGTTGGACCTTTTGTAACAAATTAATTATGAAAACCGAGGTTCCACTGTAGATTTGTTATACAGTGGTTAACTTCATCCATCCATCTTTTATGCCGCTTATCCTCACTAGGGTCGCGGGTATGCTGGAGCCTATCCCAGCTAAGTTTGGGCGAGAGGCGGGGTACACCCTGGACTGGTCGCCAGTCAATCGCAGGGCACACATTGGTTAACATATATTAAGGTTTATGGCAAATATGTATGTTAAAATTGTACGTAAAACAGTGTTGCAGTAGTCGAAGGTTTTACGATGGCGATAGCTTGAACCATTATTTCCTATGGGAAAATTTGCTCTCAAATCTAACCGTCGTCCCCCTACCTCGGACTGTGTTCGACCTTGGAGGTCCAACTGTGCTTGTACTTGTAGAAGTCCTACTTCTCAACTCAATCATTGTGGAAGAACCATTAGATGTAATCCCACTCATATTGTGTTTACCAGGTCTTCTTAGAGGCTTTATGAATTTCTCATACAGGCATCATGCTGACATACACATGCTTTATGGAAGCCTTGTCTCCTACTGTGTTCTTCAATTAGCCCCTTTTTTTTTTTGCACGAGAGGCCCAGATTCACCTTCAAAGCAGGGGAGCAAACAGCCAGGTTTCTATTGATTTGCCCCTGCTTTTTCCTCTCACCCATTGATTAAATCTCTGGCATTATTTGCTGTACAGGCCAGGGGGGTGGTGTTATTGCACCGCTTGGCTGTTATGTGTCTGTTTCTTGCCCGAGCGGACTCAGAAATAAGGCCACTAGAGGTAGAAATGTGATGAAAAGTGCGCCCACCCTTACTCTTGTCTCCTTTTTTTTTTTAAACTCCAGGAGCAGATCTGTCCCCTTAATAAAAGGTCTCAACGCGGAAACAAGAGTGGTCGAGGCGGGCCACAGAGGTTCCGGGTAACGCCCTCTTATCCTGGACCTGCGTACCTCCGCATTCACTGGGGATGACAGTGCCCCAGTCCAAGTGTTTGACCCCTCAGATTGATTTATCGTAATCAACTGTGGAGCAGGAAGAATCCGGAGGATGCCTGTGGAGAGGGGAAAGGCACCTTGGGACCATCCAGACAATCACGAGACCCTCCATCAATTTACACATGACAGGAAGCAAAGACAGAGATCTGCTGCTGGTAAAGGTGAGAAAGGGGGGAGCAAGGTGGGGATGGAGAGATGAATGTGTATATTTGAACGTGGGTGTGTGCGGGGGTGGGCAGTGATGGCAGGATATAGGATGGGGAGGGTCCCTAAGGTCGAGACAGTTAATTAGCTTTGCGAGAAAACAATCACACTAACAAGCCAAACAAACTTATTAGACTACTTCCATTATCCTTCCTATCCTCCGAAGGCCACCGGCAAAGTGGCAGGTTGAGAGACAGGTTTTCGTCTTACGCTCTTACACATTAACGGTCTTTGCATGCTAATTTTTGTGCCAAGGAGGACAAGGAGCTGCCACATATCACTGTGTTTTGAAATTTTTTTTTTTTTTTTTTGCAGTAGTAGTAGTAGTATAAAAACACAGGTATGTTGATTTTCTATTAATAATGACTATTAATAAAGTGCATGCAAATTAAGTGTTTGGACAAAACTAAAAAATAGCTGTAATTAAAGCAATTCATATGTTACATTGAAATACTATAATTTTTACTAATGGCTATGATCGCCACGTACGGTATTTTTAACTTCCGATCCAATCCCGATACCTGAATTTGGATGTCCGCCCATATCGGTACTATTCCGATACCAGAGCGCTGTTGCTTTCATATTATTATTGATGAGGAGGTAGTCGATCAACACCCAAAAAATCCCACATTTACTGCAATTTCACATTTTCTGTGACAGTTTTCCCATAAACCATAAATGGCAATTGGATTTGGCGCCCCTTACTGGTTTAATTATTTTTTTTACATTTTCTATTATTGTAATATTCTGCTGATTCTACAGGGTGGCATGGCTCATGGCTCATAGAGTGGTCGTTTCCCAACCCGATGGCTGCTGGTTTGATCCTTGAGCACACCGTAATCATTCAACTCATTTATTTAGTCTGCATTTTTACTTCCTGCCTTTTTAAGTCTGCTAAAAACGAATCGACAAACAAAATAGTGTCTGCTACTTGTGACAAATTGTCTTACGTTTTACATTAATGTAACATTCCACTTGGTCGTCTCCCAACCTGGTGGTTGCTGGTTTGATCCTCTGTTGGGGAACAGATTTCAACCCATTTCTAGGATATTTTAACATTCATTCTGCATTTCAGTTCAGCATTCTATTCAGGCTATAATAAACTCCTCTCTAGGGGGAGTATGATATTGTTGCGATGCCAACATTTTGTGTTTGTGATGTCAACTGTTTTGTGTGCTTTCTGTGTTAGGTGGAATGCTCGTGTGTGTGTGTGTGTGTGTTGGGGGGGGGGCATGAGTGAGGAGGACAGCTACCTCTTTTGGCTACCTTTGCTGATGTTCTTCTCGTTACGTTTGGTGACAACAACAAGCATTCAGATACTGGATAGGATCGGCCCCATCCCGAGTCACAGCTTTTCTTCCTGTCACTCACATGAATAACCTAAGGTGATGCAGTCGTGACAGAGGCCCACGAGGTAAAAAAGTGTCTGAAAGGTTGTCTCAAGTGTTGTGAAGTACATCACATTGTACAATTCACAGTTCAAAAAAGAGCAGGAAGAAGCAAAACTTTTAAAATCCTACCCCGCATACTTTTCACATCAATTCCAATGCATTTGTACACTTCCTGTTTTTTCAAGAGATCTTGTGACAGCCCTATTGATTATCAAAAAAAAGTTCCCCCCAGAAAACAAAACATCTAAGAACCGCTGAAGTATCAACAAAAAAAGAAAGAAAATTGAATACATTATTTATTTTTTGTCCTGCGACACCTAAAAATGACTTTCCAGCAGCACGTGCACTGACAAGAGTGAGTCAATGGCTGGCAGTGAATGGCCTTTATCTGTTGCAACAAATGCAAAAGACACTGCTCTCTGTAGTGTAGGCAGTTCACCGCTGGTTCGGTGTAGAACATTGTACAAAAAAACACATAGAACATGGAAACACAGAAAAACTACAGTAACAAAAGATGCAGCCTTTCTCAAGTATCCACACAACAGTTTTAACGACCTATTTGCTTTGGAATTAAATGAGTCGATTAAATAGGAGATACAAAGTGAAAATGATACCGTAACCCCGGCTTCTCACTTCCTTCAGGCATGACTGCACCACTAGCTTTATGTCGCCAGTGTATGCTACAGTACACGCCGGCGATTAAAAAAAAAACGAGCTTGGTGCATAAAGCAGCATCTGCCCACGCAATCTGCACCCCTGCGAGTGACCGGTCTCATGTGGCTGCTGGAAGCATAGACTCCTACTAGAGTTCACACAGATTAAACAAGGCTTGACATAAATTGTCAAAGCAGGGAGGTGGTCATCAGTCAGGAGTCAAATGTCAGCAGACATTGTGACTTTAATGGTTAGCCGTATACCAAAACAAGGTGACACACACTGTCTCCTTTGTCTCCTTGTCCCTCTATGTGTTCAGTAACATAAAACACCGTTGCACATAATGAGAGATGGGTTCATTTGAGTTTATTCCCTATGCGGAGCACCACGGTCGCGTGTTAAAACGCATGTAGTGTAGTCAGACTGGCATATGGCCGCATGGGAGGATGTGTGGAATCCAACATAAAGGGGCCACAGTGGAGAGTGAGAGCAGATGCAGTCCTCCAGGGGTGAGGCTGGCACCAGGCTGCTTTTTTTGGCCAATGTCCATGCCGTCCCACTGGTGCCCGACTGCAGGAGTTGCCTTTAATATGGCTTTAAGTCTCATTGAGCAGCGGGGAACCCAGGGATCCAATTTAATTCCGGCCAGCTGCCCAAGTCGACTGCTCACAGTTTGCCATATGTAGGTCTTAGTGAGAATGAGTGGGTGCAAGTTGTACCGCCGCGTTTGCATGTGTGTGTTTTAATGATGCACAAGTGCGTAATGTTGAGGAAGGTGGTGCTGGTGGTGTGTTTGAGGGGATGGATGATGCAAATATGCACACAAGACTTAACCGGTAAACAGCGTAAGGAGAAAAATAACCTGAGGTTTTTCAAAACTGGCTTGTAATTAGGGCCACTTGAAAATGCTTTAAGTCAGGAACAGGATATAACATTCTTGAATAAATAAACACACAGTTTTGCCTGCTATGGTGGAAATGATGACATCGCACTGAGAAGATACACAGTTGCCTCTTATGTTTTTTTGGGGCTTTTTTTTCCCAAGTTTTCACTACGGTAAGTAATGGTAATGGTTTTATTCGTTTCGGCCATGCTTAACAAGTTACATTGAGGACCATCGCATGTTTACATTTGCACAATTGGAGTCCAAAAAGGAGTAGGAATAAGTAGAGTACCCCTTCTTGCCACAGCAATTACTGATAGTTTCTTCACTTCCTGTGTTTAAATGTTACCATTTTCTAACAGGGAGAGAAGAGACGAGAGAACACAGGTGGTCTTCGGCTTACTCACGAGCGACATTCCGACAATTGTTTTTGAGTTGTAAGTTGTAAGTTGAGTTTTGGTGTATGTTGGAAATTATACCTAAATCGGGGGTGTCCAAACTTTTTCCAGTGAGGGCTACATAGTGAAAAATGAAAGGATGCAAGTGTCACTTTTATATTTTGTAAACTAACACATGTAGATATGTTTAGAAGTTATATATGCTTCAAGAAAAAACAGCATCTCAGCTTTGTGATATACTGTTAGTGAAAAAGTGTAATATTAGCATGAACTTCGCTCTTAGTGCTTATTTTTCCAATTTTTGCTGTTTTTTTTTTTACATTTTCCAACTATTTCAACTTTCTTCTTAAATAATCTCTGTACATTTTCTTGTCCTAATACTCTGACTTTATTCCCATAATATTTTTGCTTTATTGACATAACTTTTTTTCACAAACAAAATCGTCCAAAAACTTTGTTTCTGATAATATTACAACTTAAAAAAAAACAACATATTTTTTCTTTAATATTGCAGCTCGATGCTTGTACAATGGCATTACTTTTCTTCACATTAAGAGTTTACTTGTAAAATTGCGCCTTTTTTCTCGTTAGAATACAACTTTTTTTCTTTTAATATTTTGACTTTATTCTTGTAAAGTCACAGCTGTTCTTTCCATTTCTGCTGCTGTTGTTTTTTTTTTTTTAATTTTCCAATGATTTCAACTTTCTTCTTGTAAATTTTCTCCTCGTAATTATGATTTTATTCCTATAATATTTGGACTTTTTTCTCGTAACATTCTAACTTTTTCCACAACCTAATTTTCTAAAAAAATACAACTGTATGTGTTGTTGTGTGTTATGTTTGTTTCTCATAATATTACGACTTTCTTCATAATATGACATTATGACATGCTCCACTGTAGTTCTCTTTTTTGTTTTTGTACAGTATTAATAATTGATGGGCGTACGTTACGGAACATGGTAAAACGAGGACCACCTGTATTTAACAGTAGCTAGATATGACATATGCAGATATGAAAAAAAGGAAGAAAGAAAGATGAACAAATAAGGGTTTAAAATAAATAAAGCATTACTGTGTGGAATGTCACAACAATTCTCCCGATCCTTGGGCACGTAGCCAAAAAGCTGCTGACCTGGGTCTTCTTTTCGAATACAAATATGAAGCTGTGACAGTGGCCCGCTGGAACCCTGCTACCCTGACCTCAACCCTGACCCCCCAAACCACTGCAGACCACCTCCACGACAAGCGCAAGGGTGACATTTATTGTCAGGTCTGCACAGAGGGGAGCTTGTTCTCCTAAATGCTTCAGGAAAGACGATACTGTTGGATCATTGTTTAATGAGTCACAATGACTATTGTCAGATTTAAAAACTATTATTTTTAGGTCTCATTCGTACATATTATCATCGTTTATTTTGATAGTTTTTTGTTTTTATTGTTTTTTTTTTTCTTGTTTATTGGCCCGCGGCATCATTCTAAAACTAAAATTAAGCACGGCCGTATTACGGAGGAGGATTTGGAGCGCACTGTCAACGAATAAATGAACAAATGAATGTGTGAAAAATATATCACACTGATACAAATAACTCTTTCCCGTTTCCACCTATAATACAAAGGTGAAATGTAGGCTAAGTATTTTATCAGGTATTTCTTAGCATAACTTTTAGCTGTAGTATGTTTTATAAATAAAAGGTGAACAATATCAAAGTGGCCCCTATAGTCAGAATTTTCCCTTGGTGGAAAAAATGTTGGTTGGAGACACTAAAAAGCTTACAATCCAGTGTGTGTGTGTGTGTGTGTGTGTGTGCGCGCGCGCGCGCGTGTGTGTGTGTCCGTGTATGCATGGTACAGCCTTTGCCAAAAGGCATTTCCTAATTTATTGCCTGGCAGTCGTCAGTATGGAGGATGCTCGCCATCCAGGGATGAATAAATCTCGGCAACATAGAGGTTATTGCTCTTTTTATGTTGAAATTCTGCTTGCCTTCGATTGTTGCGAACAATGTTTGCTTTAACAGCGCAATCTGTTCCACACAACTACCGTTTGTTTTATGGACTTGGTGCGTGTTTGTACAATTACACTCGCAAGCCACAGATAGACAGACGGAGCGACGGGGGCGCGGCATAATAAACTGCCTCTTTCCTCCCGATCATCTGCAAAGTGACATGAGCACCAAATTAAAGTCAAAAAAGTGAATTATGTAAAGGGTATGTCAGTATTTCTCTTGCGATATCGCTGTACTAAATCATTACAGAGCATCATTGATATCGAGGCTATAACTAAGAAGGTGTCATGAATATTTGCATGCGTACACGCGCATGTACTTTATACTGAATGTGTGTGCGACAGTGCTTGGCTAAATTACTCTCTTCCATTGAGCTTGAGTGTGGTTATTATTAGTAGTACATGTACATTCATTTGAATTTGGGTTTAATTTTTATGAAAATAATATGCAATAACCACACATGTTTTTAAGCAATATATAGCAATATATATAGATATATAGCCTCCTCATTGCAAATTTCCACAATTTATATCTGAAGCTAAAAAGCTTTTTTGTTTTTCTTTGTCTGGCTGGCTTAATATGAGTCAATATAAAATGACGGACAGATGTTTACATTGTGTGTGGACCTTATGTGAATGGACAAACAAATGTTGATATGATGTGTTTACAGTCTGTGAAAGAAAACACAAACATTTGCATTTTCTGGGAAGTAATGGGAAGACATTTTCATCATGTTTGTTTGTGAATGGACAGGTGTATACAGTACATGTCTATGTGAATAGACACACGATTTTCATCGTATGTGTGCAAACAGACTGACGTTTACATTATGTGTACATAAATGGGCAGACGGATTGTTTGTGTGTGACTGGACATACATTTATATTGTGTGTGATGTTTATAGTGTGTGTGCATATGAATGGACAGACAGATGTTTACATCGTGAATGGACAGACAAGTGCATATACTGTACATGTGTATGTGAATGGATAGACAGATGTGTGCATCATGTACCTATATGAACGGACAAACTAAATGCATTATGGATGTATAAATGGAAAGACATTTACGTTGTGTGTACACAAATGTGTGAGTGCCCGACCTGTTCTGCCTCTTCACCGGTCCATCAAAAGAGACGACAGCTGCCAGGTCCCTTATCTTTTTGGACTCGTGCTTTGCCAAACAACACGGCATTAAGCTAGAGTTACTTACCTCGCCTAAGGAGGTCCTATCTTTGGTTGGGCGTCTCCTGGCGGTCACCCACCAGACGGAGTCTGTCTGCTTACACCTGCCCTGTAATCACCACAAGTCGATTTGCTTTTTTATCATGCCCTCTCAATCTGCGCCAGTAGTGTTACGATGTCACAATCCAACCATTGATTGCTCGAAACCAGAAGGGAAGGGAAACCGGAAGGGACAATTTCGTGCCGACCCCGCCAAGATCCAGGTGGTGATCGATTGTCCCTCTCCAACAACAAGGAAGCACTTGCAGAGGTTTTTGGGCTTTCCCAACTTTTACAGGCGAGTCATTTGTGACTACAGTACCAAGGTCGCACCTCTGACAAGGCTTATATTGGTTAAGGTTCTGTTCGTTTGGACCCCAGAGGTGGAAAATGCTTTTGTCTTACTTAGAAACGTATTTACCAGTGCTCCGGTTCTCACACATCCTAACCCTGCTCTCCACCCTGCTCTCATGACCTTGTCCCAGCACTCCCCAGTCGACCAGAAGCTTCACCCATGTGCGCTCTTCTCGCGTCTCCTCACAGCAGAGGGTAATTACGACGTGGAGAACAGGGAACTGTTGGCCGAAGGACACAGCTGTCCCATTTCTGGTTATCACGGATCACAACAATCTCTCCTACATCCACACATCATAGAGGCTCAACTCCCGCCAAGCTTGCTGGTCCCTGTTTTTGACCCGCTTCAATTTCACTATCACCTACAGACCCGGTTCTTGCAACACCAAACTCTATAGGATCCACAGCCCTGCCATTGACAAGAATAGCCCCATACCTGTCATACCTGTGAGCCGGGTATTTGGAGCTTTCCAGTGGGAGGAGGCGATAAGAGTGGCAGACGCAGCAGGACGTACCACGATACCAGAGGTTTATCTGGTTCGTTCCTACTGATCTCAGGTCCAAGGTGTTGCAATGGGGTCATGAGTCCAAGGTCACTTGTCATCCGGGCGTGAGTCGTACCCAGTTTATGATCGCTCAGATTCTGGTGGCCATCTAAGAATTCAGACATCAAGGATTTTGTCGCTGCCTGCTCCGTCTGTGCACGCGGCAAGGCCTCCCATTGACGTCCTTCAGGACTGTTGCAGCCTCTACCCATCACACCCCGTCCTTGGTCCCACATCTCTTTCAGTGGCCTCCCCCACTCCAGTGGTAACACAGTGGTTTTGACAGTTATGGACCGATTCTCTAAGATGACTCACTTCATCACCCTGCCTAAGTTCCCCTCATCCCTAGAGATGGCTCAATTGCCCGTGAAACACGTCTTTTGTATCCATGGCATACCCTCCAACTTGGTGTCTGACTGGGGGCCACAGTTCGTCTCCCAGGTCTGGAGGGCCTTCTGCAAGCCATTGGGAGCTTCAGCGCAGTGCCAAGAGGTGTGACACATGACCTTAGATTTGCTGGTGTCTTCGGGAAGCAGGCGCCAAGGTTTGTGGGTCCCGACAGGATCGACGCCATCATCAGCCCATCGGCAATCAAGCTCAAGTTGCCTCCCACTCTCAAGGTCAACCTAGTCTTCCACTTCTCCAGCCTCAAGCTCATGGCCACCTGCCAGCTCAGTCCTTTGGTTATGCCTCCTCCTCCTTGCGTGGTTGATGGTCAGGTGGTATTTACAGTGAAGGCCCTCTTGGACTCCAGAAGAAGGGGTAGGGCTGTGCAATATCTGGTCGACTGGGAGGGATATGGACCAGAGGAACGCTCCTGGGTCTCCCGCTCCTGGATCTGCGACCCATCTCTTTCCCCTAGGTTATCCAGAAAAACCTGCATCTCATCTGCAATTAGGCCTTCTTAAGCCATGAGCTCTTGCTAATCTTTTGTCAGATTGTGGTCTAACCTCGCCAGCATCGTGCACGCTTAATTTTCCTCCTGCCACGTTGCTAGAATTTCTTGTGTGCCTTTTTCCCTGCTGCCAACTAGTTCAATAAGTTGTTGAACATTTTTTGTTGATCTTATTTGCTACTTTGTATTTTGTGTGTAACTTTTTCCTCCCTCGTGAGTGCTTGTTGTTATAATTAAATACATTTTTTACACCAGCCTGCCTTTGTCTCTGCTGTGGCGTCCACAACACCTGGCACCCGTGTCAGTGGCAAGTAGTACACTGGCCTCAAAGGGTCAAAAATGTTTCAGCAAGGCGTTAGTCTTCGTAATAAAATCTTTTTTTCAGTTTTAACACTAACAATATGCAAGTCAACAATGAAGAGCATTAACATTAAACCTGTGTCTACTTACAGCTCGGGGCCTCAGTTAAAAGGATCTTTTGGCAACAACCCTGGAAATGAGAGGACAGAAGGAGGAAGGTGAAGAGTTGAGCTTTAGGGGAAGGTGAGGCCAAGGGCAGTAATGGGGTCAGCTTCAAAGACCAGGGCTATAATCCGCCTGTAACCTTTCCTCCCATGTATGCACCATACGCCCTGTGTGCGCTGCATTTGTGTAGTACGCTCATACTTCATTCACACCAAATCCTTCTTTTAATGTCCCACACACGCTACAATATTTGTCTGTACACAAACGTATTATGTTCAGGGTTCAACAAAGATTTTAGCCCACTGGTATCTTACATGTGCGTTCGATGGATCCTTCTCATTCAGTGAGCCAGATTAATACTGTAATTGTAGTTGTACTGAAGTGCTGCTTTAATCTTTACTGCTCTGTAGCTCCCTGTTTATTGTACCATCTACCAGAAAATGCCAGCTGGAGATCACCAACGATCACAGGTTGCCAACATCAGCTTGTTTTTAAGCCCCATGAACTCTAAACTTTGAGATGTCTGACACGGAAAACAGTAGGACTCTTGGAAAAAAGTTTAAATAGAATTTCTAATACAAGAAACAGCCCATTCCCCTGCTTTTAACAACATATTAAAGATGATGCAGTTGGAATTATTCACATTTTATTTGGTTGCCACATTGCTCGAAGGGGTGCATAGGCATCGAAACTTGGCTCGCCTCGCAAGTAGGAGGAATGAGCTGCTTTAAACCTCCGGCCAGGTTCTGCCTGGAACAAGGCAATCGCCTTCGCTCACAGAGCCTGCATTTTTAATGAGAACATCTGCTCCGGTGGCCCTCTGGTGGAAGCGAGGCTTGCTTAATCACACAGCCGAGCCCCTCAAGTCCCTCGCAGCGGGATTTGCCGAGCCCGATGATCAGACGGAGCTGGCCACTTGGAGTACGAGGCCGATGGAAGGAGAAGAAAGCGGAGTGGAGAGAGGGCATAGATGATGTGAAATATATTTTAAGACGAGAAAAAAGTCTGCCCAGAGTTGACAGAAGTTCTTAAAAGACGGAGGAAGGAAACAGGAGAGTACTTAAGTTGCAGATACTCTTTCCTACAGGTGGTCTGATTTCCTCTACTGGGGAACTGCAACACTTTGTCCTGTTGAAAGCAAAAAAAGACAATGGGGTCTCAAATGTCTTTGCTCTGTCAGCCAAGTTCCCCTGAGGACTTGCAATATTTGCAGGCTCTCCTCATCGCTTCCAACCTGCAGAGAAGATTACACGCATTTCTAATAGTTAAAAAAAAGTAAGCAAAACGTGGTGAAATGATGCAATGCAGATCTTAGGAAAGGAAAAAGTTTTGGACACCTCTGTCTTAGATATTATACACTATTTCATTTTATAGTATGTTTTGAATTAAATGGTTTACTTTATGTGTATTTTTGTAGGGTGAATTGATATATAATTTATTTTATTTTATTTTATTTTTTGCTCTGTGCGTTATTTTTCCTCATATATTTACATGGATAAAGTAACTGTCAGACTAACCCTAAAATTGCGGTCTGTTTTCACAATAACTTTCTAGGATTTTTCTTTTTTACAAAAGCAATAATAATTTATAATAATAATAATAATAATTCAAATAAAAGCTTTTTTAAATGATTAAACAACATTTGACTAAACATTATAATAAATTGAAATATTCTGTCTTCTAAAAATAATTAATAGGAATAATTAATTAATATTGAATATTTTTATAGTACATTTTATATAATCTGAAAATAGTAAATAATTGGGTTTTTTTTGGACAAAAGTATCTAGTTTTGTTTTGTTTTGTTGTTTGTTTTTTTTAGCAATTTCATCCAATGCAGTAATGGGCCAGCAAAGCCTTCTCTGCTGGCCTAAACATTATCAGGAGCATTGACCCACATTTACAACTTAAATTGTAGTACAGTCAAACTTGTCTATAGCGGCCATTAGAGGGAGTCTGCAAAAGTGGCCGCTATAGACAGGTGACCTCTACAGACAGGTTGGCATCCAGTTTGAATGTTGACCAGTAGAGGGAAAAAAAGGAGGAAAAAAATAATAATAATAATGTTGACCAGTAGAGGGCACTGCGGACTGCGGATAAAAGTTGTACAGCACTACTAGGCTTGTTATTATCATGGTTCATGGTTTTAATCCTGAACATGCATGAGTCAAACAGTAGCACATCACATAGTACAATTCACAATTTTGCATGTCCAAAAAGGTGTAGGAAGAAGCAAAGCTTATTTAATCCTACCACTCATCAGTTTCACATCAGTTGCAATACATTTATTCACTTCTTGTTCTTCCAAGTGTACTTTGTAGGTCTACATGACAATGTAGTGCAATCATAGCCAAGGTTTTTACTTACTAAAAGGAAGCTAGAGGCTTAATAATAACTGATAGAATATATCCACGACCCACAGAACAAAGCTGTGCTAGTAATGTCTTACGCTTGTTTTTTATATTTTACTTTTTATACGGCAGAGTCATTACAGCTTTAGCTCATCAGGAAGTGACGGGAAGTGATGGTGGGCGTCCCGAGCAGGAGAGCTAAGCTCAGTGCTAGCTGTGAGTTTGGAGAGAGTTGAGAAGTGTGTTTATGTTGGCGTGGATGTAAAGTCCTGCAGTGTTCTCCGCTGTTAATAAAGCCATTAAAGTGCATCGGCGACGTGAGTCTCTCCTTCCCCACAACAAGCGGCATTACAGTATTGACCAGTGCACACCAGGAAATAAACGGTGTCATTTCTTACAGGCATTGGCTGGACAGCTATGTAGTGGGGCTTGTTTAACCTTTGCCTTGTGGGCAAGCAGGAAGGAGAGACGATGCTGAGAGATGTGTGTGTGTTCTGAGCTGCTGTCTGGTGGCCGTGTTCAAGAAATAAAGTTGGCAGAAGAAACAGGAGAAGTTTCCTTCTTTGCTTCGGAGCTGAATAACACTGACAAGTTAACAGACTAGTAGCGAACGGAAAAGAAGACAGCTTTTTTTGTGTCGAATACAGAAGATGAGGACTTTGATGGATTTGTGGATGAGGATTGATGAAAAATAACGTGAGTACATTCTAAAATACTTCAATTAAGTCCAACCGAACTCAGTTTTGCTCCCGCTGCCGCATGCATGCTAGCGTATGTTTTTTTTTTTATTGTAGCGTCGCTGGGAGCACGTCCTGTTCCCAGCCTAATTTGCGGTAATGTTTTGGTGCAAATGCTCTTAAAGTTACATGTTTGACCAGGAAATAGCAAGCTCAAAAGAAGACGGCTTTTTTATGTGGAACAACTGACAGATCTTGTGAATGATTGTGACTGAGCTAGGACTGAGTAATTAAAGTCTACACACGACGGCTTCATTGATTGAAAAACGAAACTTTTTCGTGCATGAAGCTTCTACTTGAGTTGGTAATTTGGCCGCTATATGCAGTCAGATATTGACCAAGGGAGACAAAATGGGTGGCCGCTGGCCGTGTTGGACAGGTGACTGCTATACACAGGGTCTATAACATGTCAATTTGCGGTGGGGGATTTTTCAGCGGCTGCTATAGGCAAGTGGCCGTTCTATAAAGGTGGCCGCTAAGACAGGTTTGACTGTATTTGTTCCATGAAATTGTATTAATTTATTCCCAACAGTCTACTATCTTCATTTTGTAGTGTCTCTCTTGGCTGCACTGCTTCCAGTAGTGTACAGTATGTTAGATTTTTTTGTCCAATCAGATTTCAGTTTCTATGTGTCGTCATGTCAGTCTAATCTGCCCAGGGCCTTCAGAATCAGGTGTGCTGGCGGACACCACTTAAACAGCATGAGCAATAGGGCTTCTTTAACCAGTCATATTTCAGATTGGTCTCACAGGGCCAGCTAGCTGGGCTATAATAATGTCATTTTTCCATTCTCTGATTGGTTGATCAGAGTAAAACTGTTCAACAATGCAAGTTACGCCCACAATAGCTCCGGTATCAAATGCACCGTCTGCCACTCATGCAATGTAATATATAATATGTTATCATATTTAGTTAATTGATCTTGTTATGGATGGCTAAACTACACATTTAAATGTATGAGCGTTATAAAACAAAGTTTATTGGTCCTGTTGGGAAATATGTATTAGCAGAAAACAGGTACAATTGATGCTTTAACTTTGCTTGTTATTTTTGAGGTATACATTATATACTGTATACAGTATATGGCAAATGTTTTTCTTCTTTCGCCAGGAAAACTAGTTGAGCTTGAATCTATAGCACCCTCTGCAGGTTGCAGGTAAGTATTGCACTCCATTTTGCCTCTTGTTTTAAGATATAGGTAGAAACAGAACATAGCCTAAATAAAACCTACTTATCAATTTTAATGCCCATGGCCGGTCTTGACCCTCATATGGCACAAGCACTGTGAGCTACTGTGAGACTGGTTGAACCTACAATGAGGGCCATCTGCTCCGACACCAGCACCAATTAGACAGCGGCCATAATGCATTCTAAAACATGCACTCAGTCTGGCAGCTTCATAAACACCACCCCCGCCCCCCAGCTTTGTATTTTGTTCTTTGGTGCAACTTTTTGTGTTCAGCGTGATAGAGCGTCATCCTCCTCTTGAGATATAAAGCCATCCTGACAGTCATCGCTCTCCCTCTCCTGACTACATTATCTTATCTGATTACGCTCTCAGTCGGGATGCGCAGACATGGCGGAGACTGCAGTGTAATATAACATGCCTCTATATGACTTGCGGTTGCTACATGAGATACGCCGCCCGCACACATCATGCCAGCGGTAACATCAGCCTTGTCTTCTTGCCTCTGAGACCTGACAGCTTCATTGTTATGGAGCGTGCATGAGACGCAAGGCCCAGACAACTCGGCATGTCAATGCAGCAGCAAAAAACTGCGTAATTACACAGTAAATCAAAGCAATCTCCGGCCAGGACTCTGACCAATTTATCTGCAGGCTTAGATTTAATGTGCCTGGGGAGGTTGCCGTGACTTCTTTGCACCTCATAACACACAACAAGGAACTAGTGAAAGGTATTAGTGTACAGCTGTGAATAATGTCCTTAACCCATGCGTTCTCCATCTTTTGCGGATGAAATGCAGCCTTTTCTAGCTCTGGTTCATAAAGCGGCGCTGAAACTGTAGCCATGGCATGAGTACACAGCGCTATTAAATAATCCAGTGTTTCTTAGTAGCCTGTGGGGACGACACAGAGGATGGTATAAACATTAGCGTGAGGAACAGCCCTCCAGTAAGCCTTTTTAATGCCACGTGAGCAGGTGTGATCTCTGGCTCTTTGCTTTCAAACAAGTGTTGGAAGTAAGAAGAGACATGACGCTAAAGATTGCGCTACAGGCTGCCACAACATATTCTCCTTGAAGTGCATCCAAAGCATGTTTTTTTTTTTTTTCGAGCAGTATATTATCAGCTTGTGAGTATGGGCCTATAAATACTGTCTGAATTTTAAATCGAGTCAACAACATGGAGGTTTCTTGTTTGTGTGCAGAGAAATAAACTTGCTCATTGCAAATATACATGAAATGTTTTACCAATCTTCCGCAAACTTTCTTGGATTAGTACTGTGTGGTGTGGCTAAGACACACTGGATGGAAAATGGGTTAGGAGTAGGACAGTGGTTCTCAAACTTGTTATACCTCAAAAATATTTTGCTTTCATGCACGGTGAAACAGTTTTCATCAGTAACCCATCCCAAAAGGTCCGATAAAAAGCCAAATGTACAAAAATAGGATATATTTTTCCCATGAGAAATAATCTAAATAAATCAACCAAAAATAAATTAATTAAGCAATTAATCCGTTCCAGAAACCTACAAATATTAACACAAAACACATTTTATAGAGAATAATTATAGTTTTACATGCAGAAAAAGTGAAATACAGTTATCCCTCGTTTGAAGCAGCTAATTGGTTCCAGACCCGACCGGGATTCCTGATTTATAAACCCAATATTTTTGTAATTAGAGCATAGAAGACCCAGACCTTCTAAATATATTTTTTTAACATTATAAGAGCCCTCTACACATGAAATAACACCCTTATATTTACCTTTGCTCATATGTGTCGCTATAAATAGAGGGGCTGAGTGGCATGCGGACAGGAAGTGACGTTGGGAGTTTAGAGTTGAGTTTTAGCTTGGCGTGGGTTACTGCAGCAACACTAGTGTACAGTACTAAAAGCTGACCAATCACCACCGTTATGGTCAGTGTCGTCGTGATGCAATGTTTACGAGGGGGGGCTTGAAGGAGGAGGATCAAGTCGGCGTAGCTACACTAGAAGGACAAAACAATTAAGGTCAAATTTTTACATCGACAGTACATGCTTAGCATTTCCCAATCTAAATTTTCCTTTCTTAGAACTTTAAGTGATTGTTTAATTTTGTCAAAGCAAGAATTTTACTGAGATTGCATACAGTTTGTGTTCCCACATGCTTCAGGTTGTACCTCCACATGTATTCGGTCAGAACGCTACCGTATATTTCCTTCACTTTGCACTGTTGTGTCCCACTGTTGTTCATGTTATGTATCATAATCGTACAAAAAGGAACAGTCTTTGACCGACTAGACAAACCCAAACGACCAGTAACTTCACATCATAATTTCCCGGGTAGATATCCATTAACCTCCTTTGTGTAGGAGTGTTCATCTACGCTCCCATGTTAAAAGAAGTGTGTTGGTCAATAGATCAGCTTGAATGTTTCTCTGCTAGTCTGTTTTCCCTCTGCCTGCGGTGCTTGTCAAAAGAGGCTTCCTCCCAAATTATGAATGGCTGCTCATGTACAAGCAGGTGTGTCCGGCAGTGCAGGTGGAAGGCTGGAGGTGCAAGTATCTGTGAGATAGTTCCGACGCTGTAACAGTATATCTGGCTTTTGTTGCTGTAGGCTTCCTTCAGGGTAAGCCAGAAGTCAGCCTTTGTTGGGTGATTCGGACATTTACCAGTTGAGCTTCTTTGCGAAGGATGACTCTTGTGCTTTGGTACGCCTAACATTTGTCTACTCACTTTTGGCACTAAAGAGCATTTGAAAACATAATACCATTTTTTAACAAAGAAAATCTAAAATTTAGCCAAAACAAATTTAGACTTTTAATTTACTTATAATTGTTTTGTCGGTACTGTATTTTATTTTACTGTAGTTGCAGCTCCCAGTATGATGCAGTGCACTTCTATCATAAACCTATTGTTAAATTAAGCAGAGTTTTGATCCAGAGATAAATCTCAAAGATGGTGCAGGTGTGCCTAATGAAGTGTCCAGTAAGTACATATGGCTCAATGTATTGTATTTTCAGATTAAAAAAAAAAATTCTTCAGGCAAAATGGAAACTTTTTCAAGCCATCTGACCCCATTTGAGAAACAACAACAATAACAGCTAGTTATTGAAAAGGAACATGATTTAATATTGCCTCTTTATAATGTTTTTCAGCAGTGATATTAGAGCGAGATCTTGAATACCTTCAGGGGAGCTCTGTGTGTGCGTGCCCCTCTTTGTAACGCATGTTAATGATGCATCAATCACAACTCCCACGCCAGTCAACGGCGTAGTGAATTCTTTAATAATGCATGCCGCCACCACCCTAGCTATGCAGGTTGGGATATTAACACACAAACACTAATGACTCCTTACATTATCAGCAGAATGTAAAAGGTGCTTGAAATCATCAAGTTGATCACATGACGAGTGGAACCGACTTGGCATATTGCTTGAAAACAACCTTGTAATTGCCGGTCAACAGATTTGTTAACAGCTAATGTGCTCAAATTTGGGATTACGGTGCCATGCAAATGTCTTAAGCGCCATGACCTATGCTATTATGACCATATATATCTAGAACATCACTCACCGGAGCACAGGTGTCCACAGGGACAAGCACTGTATTTGCTCACTTGCTGCTTCCTGGCTTGTAGAGGACAACAAAAAGATGTATGCCAACGAAACTGCTCTAACTGGCAGCTCTTTGAAGTGAATGAGCACATATTATATTAGCACAGTGAGGGGGAACTACGTTTGTAGCTACAAGCCGAATATCCAACGTCCAACATGAAACTAACTTCATCACAGTAAATGTCTGCATGGTGGTGTTGCGTTTTCTTCTTCTTGCTGGTGGCGGGAGTCGAGTGGCAACCAGCTTTTAAGCTGGGAGCCAAAAGAGCCGACTACTTTTAGGGAACCAAGCCAAAAGAACCAGCTCCCTTAAAACAACCTAAATTCCCATCACCACTTCCTGTGTCCTAGGCTAATTGTTGGCTAGTAAAAATTTGGCACTTCCTGTGTTGGCTTGTTGCCCTTTTGTACTTCCTGTGTTGTTGGTGAGTCAAGGTCAAAAAGTTCTGTATTGGTGACAAGTTTTTAGTTTTAGTTTAGTTAAATGTATTGTTTTGTGGGACTGTAAACGTCGTCTTGTTGCACTTTTACACTTCTTTTTTTGTGTTGGTGAGCCACGGTCTAATCTTCCTGTATTTTTAGCTAGTTGTTGATTAGTAGCACTTTTCTACTTCCTGTATTGTTGGCTCGTCACCGTTACTGTTGTCTTGTGGTTGACTATTTGTCCTTTTGTGCTTCACTTTTTAAACTCTGTAATTTCCTCTTCCTTTTTTGTTAGCTAGTCACAATTGGATACTTCCTGTGTCGTTGGCAAGCGCCACTGTACAGTCAGTAATAAGAGGGAAGATTGACAGTGCTAATACGCCAGTAAGATGTCTCTAACAATACATGCAGCACCCATCTCAGCCTGATAAAAACATGAGTCTAGCCTAACACAACCATGATGCTGCATCCAATAGACAGGATTAATCATCTCAGATGTACAGTGGGCTGCTCTGTCTTGCCCCCGGGAGAAATATCAAACGCCCCCTCCTTCCTGAGAGAGGCAGAGATTGGTGAGACTGGCTGGCCTGTGGTAGTGCAACCCTCTGAGGAGTCCATATTGATTACACCTGCCACCGGAGGCTAGCTGCAGCTATGTGCTTTGACAGCTTGCAGCGAGGGGCTAGATGGATAACTGCCCCAGCTAGCTACATCATCACTAGAAGAGGTGGAAGTGCAGCTGATTTTTGATACAATGTTTTTAATTGGATTTGTCGCAGGAGCAGTTTCACCTCTGTACCATTTGTGAGCAATCACGTGGCATCCTCTGGAATTGACACACACATACTGTATTGTCTCCAAAGTTATCATGTTTATTTTATAGTGAGAGTCGGAAGCAAAATCCAGTGCGGTACCTTGTTTTTGCATCAAGTCCCTCCTGAAAAGATGTTGAGTTTATGGTGTTGATTATGGAGATGAGCAAGCTCTAAACTTGAGAGAGAAAAGACCGTGAAGTGTGCAAGTATAGCAATGCTCCCACACAGGAGAGCCATACAGTGAGCAAACTAAATGGGTGTAAAGGGATCGGGATGGCTTAGTCAGGATAAGAAACAGATCTGGTGCTGCTGTGTGTGTATGTGTGTCTCGCTTTCTCCCCATCTCGCTCTGTTTTCACACACGGAAGGCTTTATTTACCATGCAGTTCTCACACTAGACTCATCAAAACACCCCCATGAAGTCCCAACACTCAGCTTCTTAACTCAGCATTTGGTGCACTGCCTCAAACGGAGTCATGTGACAGCATGTGGTACACTTTACCATATTGTGTCCTGCGAAACTTGGACAAACATTTACTCTGCTTAATGATTCATATTCCTATTGATCTTCCATTACTACCAAGAGCATCTTTTCCTTCCACGTCCATGTCTTTATTAGTGCACTTTTGTTCATGTAAAAGAGAACCTCAGAGGTTTGGACTCCACAGAAATGAAATGTAAAAACTGTGTTTTAACAGGAGTTAACCAATGTAAAACAGTCTCTTTTGCTAACCGTCCTGCAACTCCTGCTTCTGTGCCAGTGTTCTATGTGGCCGTAGCTCAACATAGCCATAGTTGAATGTTCTTCATATACAGTATACTGCTGTATTCAGCCACAAAACAGCATGGTTTATTCATATATTTTTGAAAAACCATGAAAGAGTGAAGCCATGAAATGCGAGGGATGACTGATACAGTTGTCCTTCGCACTATCGCATTTTTTCAAAAATGAATGAATGAATTAATAAATTATGCTTTTTCACGGTTGACGAGGGCATATTATTAGTCAAAAATGTTGTAAAACAAAGGTAGGTATATACAGTACTCTGGCCACTGAGCATCAGCAATGTTCCATCATTGAGACATGACATTAGATTACCCTAATGATTACCCTAAAGAAGTTGTCCTCCGATTCTGTGTGAAAATGGTACGTTTTTGGCTTCTTTGTCCTTCTTCCCCACTTTGTTTTAAACCCTTTCTTACGTTTAAAATACAGTAAATATTTATTAATATTTACTTTTTTTAAATTATTATATTATTTTATTATTAATTAAAAGAATTTTAATTATAATATTCTAAAAATTGTGTCTTTTTTGTTTTAAACCGGCGCCGCAGTGAGTGGCTGCCTTTCAAGCAGCTCTGTGTATTCTGTTACTTTTTCTCCTCTTTTAAGTATATCTATCTCTCTATCTAGCTATCTATCTACATAAATTTGAGGCTAACTAGTTAGCTGGCTAGCTTGCTAATGGTTAAAGCCATGGTGCGTCTCTGCAGTGATCCGTAGCCTGCACATTGCCGTTGAGCAATATGATGTAAACAAAGAATAGTAGGTGTGTACAGGTGACTACGGGGGTGCTATTTCACGTCTACAGGGCTCAAATAATGGTAAAGAATATATTTAGAAAGGCATAAACAAGTTTTCTATGCTGTAACTACAAAAATGTGCCATTTTGCATTGCCATCCTACTTCACTTCGGGTCTGGAAGCAGTTCACCGCAATAAACCAGGGATAACTGTATTACTGTTTACTTTATATAACTTGTATTTTCATCTACTTCTACTTCCCAGTTTTCTTCTCTTAACACCTCTTTGTCGCGGCTGGTTCTTCGCTTAGAACACAGGTGTCAAAATAGATAGATACATAGATTGATTGATACTTTAGTGATTTTGAAGGAAAAGCAAAAGCAATGCCCAGGAGGCAGTTCATTTCATGTGGCATGGGAAAGATTGCACTACACGTCAATAAGACACATTTACTTCCTTATCTGTCTTGCTAAATATATTGATTCTTTCAATTTTTGCACAGCCCTTTTTTAAAATAAATTGTGCAATAGTTATATACTCGGTATGGCATGGTTTATTTGTTTCAGACATGCTTACCGAGTTACGTGAAGGAACATCACATGGTTACATTTGCACAATTCAACATGGCAATTCAACATGGAGTATGAAGAAGCTGAGTTTATTTAATCCTACCCCTTACCCATGTCTATTACTGATCATTCATTCACGCCGTAGCTTTTACATGTTCACGCTTACAATATTTCACTTGCTTACACTTTGCCATTTACATTTTATTCACTTCCTGTGTGAAAAGAAACGAGGTTGCTAAAAAATATCAAGAAGCAAACAGGAGTTAAAATAATGACACTCTAAACTTTGTGCAGTATTAAGGAAAAGGAAGAAATAAAAAGGATACATCATGATAAAATAAGATTAAACTGGAATAAAAGTGATACGATATGAATAAATTGTAAATAACAAATAGGAAAACAGTAAGTAACAAATAAGTGGGGACATAAAATAAAAGATGTAAATGAAAAACATTGATAAATATACTACAGTAAATATTTAAAAGTAATTTCTGAATATAAAATGAGCAATAACTTGTTGGTGATAATTAAATTAAATGTGTTTCTTAATATTTTTGTTATTTATATTGGAGTTGTTGTTAATGTGCAGCTGCATCAAGTCTTTGTGAATAGTGTCTTTAATTTCTGTGTAGTCCAGATGTCGTTTTCAATATTAGCCTAGTTCCGTTATGTCTTTGACAACAAGTCCTTTGGCTTCCTTACATTAACTTGATGTAGATTTTGCAGTTGGGGTGCGAATTGCCGTACATTTTTCCCTGCTTCCTTAAGTCGCATGCTTTCTTTTTTTCTAGTTAGCAGCTTTTCTCCTTGTTATAAGTAAGTAAGTTAGTGGCAACTGTTAAATATTAAAATGCAGGGGGTATTCATGTAGTAAGACAATGAGGCAGTTATACATCTATATGGCTTTGAAGTTATAATTGCAACCATAACCTTATTACAAGTTCACAACCCAAGTGTTGCAAAAAGCCAAAGAAAAAGCAAAACGTGCTCGCTGAACTGAGCTCCGTGCTTGGTGTGTTTGGTGATGTCACGCATGACTTCAGTTCAGTGACTATATTCAAATGAGAGGTAGAATCAAAGGCCAATGAGAAAATGAGTTGTTTTCTTTCTTTTTGCCTGTGTGCTTGTGAGGTAGGAAACACGCTGAAGCATTAATGGACGTGTAACCAAAATAAACCATTTTCAAGTATGAGAAAAAAGATGCACAAGCTGAGCTGAACGCAGAACGTTTGCTTTGATTTATTCCTCTCGGGGGAAGAAAGATGGTATTATTGTGTTTGGATGGGCTTGGGGGGTGTGGAAGAAAACATGGCACACAAGGAAAAATCCAAGTTCACCACAGGAAGTCAATTTATTTGAGAGGGCAGCAAGGATAAAAATAGGAAGATCCCCCCCCACCACCGTCAACACCACCTCCAATAGTGTTGGAATAATTGCCCGTATTTTTGTGAGAATGCAAGATGACTCCAGAGAAAAGAAAGTTTGTTCTCTGCCTTGTTTCCATATGTGTGTTATGGAAATATTAGCCTGGCATTGTTGTCATGTTATTTTGTCTCTGGCACATTTCCGCGTGTCTGCAGCTGTCAAAACACAACGGAATCTCAATCATTTCCCGCCCAGATATGACGACTTAGCACTCCAGTCGGGCAGACTGCCAGCTGCCGTCTTTTGTTTGACAGGATGTGATGATTTATCACAAGTCCTATGCAGTAAATAGACAATAACTGTTCCGTGTCACACTCGGCTGGGTTCTAACTGGGTTTCGGGGGGAGTCTGTGAAGGGAGTGCGGGCCTCACGGGGGCCGATGCGCTGTCTTTAATGAGATCTCGCAGCGGTGTTTAAATATTTAACCGTTCCTGGTGAAGCCTCCCCAACAGCCGCCAGGCAAAACTGGCGAGGGCTCTTGCAGTCATACTGCACCTAAAAACATCTGAACAAGAGCACGAGCTGGATATGTGATACTGAACATTAACAGTACCAGTACAGTGGGACCACTCATGTGGAACACAGTCAAACAAATCAACAATTTCAGGGAAAAGTCACACAAAACTCAAGAGTTTGAACTGCTGTCAAGCAGCATCTTAACGAACCCAAAACGGGTCATGGTGTAATTTTGATTCTGTCGTCAAGTAAAATTTTGTAAGCTGTTTTACTGATCATCAAGCAAGCATACAATAATGACATGCGAAAAAAAACGAATGTTACGCAAGACATACTACAGGGTGTTTGGCAGGAGTTGGATGTCACAGGTGGTTTGCGAAGCTTTGTGAAATCGGTTGTAAAATCAACATCTGCATTTGCAAAACTTGAAAAATGTGTTTTGTGTTAACATTAGTGGCTTTCTGGAAAGCATTAATGTCATTTACTTATTTCCTATGGGCAAAATGTAGTTGGTTAGCATCCATTTCGGTTAGTGTCAGACCTTCTGGAACAGAATAATGATTAGGTTTCACTGTATTTCAAATGACAGTCATCCCTCACCACATCGTGGTTCCAATTTTGCAGCTTCACTCTATCACGGTTTTGCAAACATATATAAATTAATAAGTGAAGCTGTTTTGTAGTTGAATACGGCCCATGATTAGTCAAAAAATATGCATATTTAAGCAAATTGTATGTATTTTTTGCCTAAATTAAGCATTTTCAAGCATAAAAATGGCTAAATGAACTAAAATACAAATATAAGCCGAGAAGACGATTCAAATTGTGAACCTGGTATTCTACATTGGTCACTAGGTGTCAGTAATTGTTCGGTGAGAAAAGCACCAGACTCGATCGCCAGAGCAACAGGCTTTTATTGCAGGTTTAAATTATCTTGTAACAGGCACAATAATAATAACATAATAATAACACATGCTACTGTTGCGGCCATAACCCACAACAAGCTAAAACTCAACTCTGGACCCCTGGCATCACATCCTGTCCGCCACCCATTCTGCTCTGGTATTAAACATTTACTGCGACACATATGAGCACAAGTTTTATTTATATGTTTTAAATGGTTTATTTTCTTTGATTATATCTGCTATATTAGGTAATCTGAATGTAAAGGTGACTATATGGGTGTTATTTCATGTCTAGAGAGCGCTAATAATGTTAAAAAATGTATTTACAAGATCATAAACGTGTTTTCTACGCCATAACTACAAAAATATTCCTGTAATTCACTTATCGCGGTCAGGTCTGGAACCAATTAACCTCGATAAACGAGGAATTGCTGTATGTCATATTTTGGGACACCCTGTATCATTTATTTCTTTAAGTTTGGATTGTGAATGCAACCGCTTTTCTAATTTGATCTTATATTGAATGATCACAACAATAGAACTTGAACTTTAAATTTAAACTGAGTGTAGAAAAGGAGTAAGTATGTGTGTCCTTGTCATGGCTGCTCAGTACAATATGGCTATCGCCACAAATATTATATTATTAAGAACACAATGCAATTGAAGTAAAAGCGAACAGAAATCCCAAGCGTTATTTCATCCATCGATTGTCATCAAAGGTAGAGTAGATATTATGGTTTAATATTGAGAGTGGATAACTTATTTTTACACTTGTAAGACAGTTTGCAATGTTAAAAGGTTATTTCATCATGGCGACAGTTTGATCTTCTACGATTTCTACGATTTCGTACAGGAAATTGATTGAAGAAGACTACATCTCAACATGATAGAGGTAGACCAGTGTTTAAAAATGGATTGTGTTGAACCGTGGCACGTATGCTTTATCTGGGCCTTGCTCATTTGGAAACCGTGACATCAGGATAAAAACAAGAAGCTTGAATTATACATGTTTTTTGACAACTTGGCTTTCTTTTCTCTTATTTCTTTTTCTTGCCTCATTCTTCACTTTGCTTTATGTTTTTCAAAAACATTTCCCCGCCGATCAGTTCAGGCTCAGTCAGCAGCCGCCATTCACGGGGAGTGGCGGTGGGGCGTCTGCCACCACCTGCTGTGTTCAGAGGGAGGAAGTGGTAGCAGTGAGTATGCTTGTAGCGTGTTAATGTGTGCAGCCACTGGGGGGCACGTGTGGAAGGGAGGAAAGTGGGGGTAATGATGGGACCCGTGGAGTGGATGAAGAACATGCAGACTAACCTTCCTGAGCTAAATTCTGGCTGATTGCTGTGCTGTGTTTCCAATTGTGTTGGTGATGATTTCAATGCACATATACACATTTTTGTATGGGTATTTTTTGTATTTTTATATGAGATTTCGTTATACGTAATGCGTTTGTTGCTGATCCAAATTAGAATTGTTCAGCCCTGGCAGAAGTTGCCTCTACTGTAATTTTAGTCATTAAAGTGTTGATTACTCTTTATTTTTAGTTATGCATCCCAAAAGTGATGGCGATTAAACAAGTTGTTTTAATTCTAAACACAAAATACAATCTTAAATACACTTTGGAATTATGTTTTTTGCAGTCATTCATTATATTATAATCCAATATTGTATAATGCATTTACACACAATGCAGAGGGTGTTTTAGAGTTTCCTGTTGGTTGGTGAATATTTAGCAAATCTGCTAGGGAAACGTGACAGATGAAGCTGTATTTGGGGAGGATGTTGTGTCTGCCAGCTGGAGGACTCTGGAGGAAGTTAAACCCACAGACTGCACCGTGGGCAGCAGCTCTCTTTTAACGCCCACTCCCTTCCTCCTCTACCCTATCCCACCTTAATTCAATTTCAACTTGACTGCATTTAGGCTGCACTAAATGAACAACAAAACCAACAAAAGTTGACTCGGGGCACATTTCATTTTCATACAGCATATAATGATATGCATTGCAATGTGAGACTGCTGCTAATATTACTTGTACTGTTACTCATAATGATAAATACTTGCATGACTTCTTCTACATTGTTGCTTGTTAGAGCAGAGGTTTGTAAAGTGTAACACAGTGAGCCCCATAGTCCCCAAAACACTGATTTTATGGAGTATATTTTGTGGGATTTTTTACTCTCCCCAGACTCATTACAATTGATTTTGGCAATGACATAACTGAAGTTAGCACAGCAGATTTGAAATATGTTTTTTTTCTTTTTGTTCACTGGTCTAAATGTAGGTATAATTGCGTAACTAAGGGATGATTCAGGTATGACGAAGCCAGTTCATACTTTTGTACAAAATAGACTTTTTTAAAGTATGCTTTTAAATATAGAGGCACTATTGACCCTGCATTCGGGGCAAGGATGGCCGTACCCTCCAGAGGGTGCTGTTTTACCTTCTTTGTAGTATGTGATTCAACTTGCAAAATGAATATGTACAGTATGTTCCTTATACTGTATTTTTTTAATTAACTTCCTTAGTATGTGTCTGTTCCTGACTCTCTCTGTGCAGGGGCACAATGGTACCCGCCCCATGTTTGTCATAAAAATAAAAAATGTGGGCGTGGTTATTTTACATATTTATTCATTTTAATTTACCTACGGACACCCAATAATGAGCATTTTTTTAATTATATATTTGTTTTTAATTTAAATGTAAATGTAAAGATAAATAAAATAAAAATATATAACATAAAATAAAAAATATATTTTAAAAAATACCAAGCAGTTCTGTTGATGTACAGTATGTCACTAGATGCATTTGCTACTACATACATTTATACATCAGTGCCGTTTTAGTGAAATTACTGACTGAAAAATACTGAGTAGTATAGTATTGACGCCACAAAGAACATATCATTACACTAAGGTCCATGTGGGAATTTTAACATTTAATCAAAACTAAAACTAAAACTAAAACTCTATTCTCCTGAGATTACAGTTGTTGTCTTGTAACATTACAGCTTTTTTTTCCCCCCTTTTCAGTGTGGCCTTAATACTCCTTACACTAATAAATCTTACTGTAGTTTTATGTGGAGCATAGCTTTCCTAAGTGGTTGGTGCCCCATCAAATCCCTCTGCCCCTTTCACAAGTCAGCATCACTCAGTACTTGGACTGATTACTGTATCCTGCTAGCATGCACTATGCAGGATGATGCTTATTTGACAAGGGCGGGGTGCATTATTTGACAGACATGGCTGTGGGCTGTGGCAGACTATTGGTGCCAAATCATATGCATGACTCCTCTTGCCATGCTGCTTCATGTGGCAGCCAAGTGAGGCCCGCTTGGGTTCTTTGCCAGGGGAACCAGACGACTATTCAAACCCAAACACGCACACACACACACATACAGTATATAAACACCTTGTGCATGCCCAATCTATACCAACCCCCATGCCTCCCCCTTTTTTAGTCCCCCGCAACCCCTCAAGTTCAATTCTCCATACCCCACTCATTATTAATGATCTGAGGGACAGCTTTCATTTGATCTATTACTTAGGACGGGACGGCGGCTGCTGTGCTGCCGCATCCCCGCTGGATCTTTAATTATTTCATGGAGGGCTTTCCTCCTCACCGCTGCTCCTGCTCTGTTGTGCAGATGAAATATTGAAGCTGAGGAGTGTAGTGCAAAGTGGCCCTGTGCAGGGTGAGGAGGTATGTGTGTGTTAGCCAAGACCTTAGACAGATCCTGCTGTTTTGGACATAAACGTGGCCTTGATTTTTGCACATGGAGTGGAACCTCTAAAGTCAAACATCACTGGAAACTCCAACAGCACATATTGCTAAATTTGTAGAGGGCAAGGCAAGGCATGTTTTTTTTTTTTTTTTTTTTTTAATAGAACACAAGGTAATTCAAAGTGCTTTACAGAAAAGAAGGGTAATCACATCATAAAACTAAAAATCATTCATAAAATTCCATTTAAAAAATAAATAAATAAAAGTAGGGTTGGACATCGTTTGAATTTGAACGATTCAGGATCCGGTCCCTCGTTTCGATTCCAGTTCCTAATGATTCTCGATTCCAATGCTTTTTAGAGGCATGGTCATAAAAGTTTGCATGGTTTAAATGAGAGTTCTTTTTGAATGGAATGTCTGAACTTCCACCCCATGAATTGTTTCATGACATGAACTTTTCATCAAGTTGAATATGAATTTCTTACAGGGCTATTTTCAACCAGTATATAAATATCAAACCATTCAACTTGAATAGAAATGCTATGAAGTTTATTTTTACAGGAGTACACTTTCACAAAAGATGTTTACTTTTGAAAAGTACTATACTTTGTTTGCTGCCTCAATGTGTAAGCTATTTTTTATGAAACCCCAATTTTGTGAACACAGGTCAACAGGATATAGCCGAAACCGCTCTTATTTTGAAGACCAGAAGTGTGTTGTGTTGTGAAGGCCCATTGACTGCTGCTAACAGATGTACTGTGCCAATAATAAACTTGCCTAGCCGTACCGCCTGTCATTTATATACACCCAACTTCGAAATCAGCCGGCGTCGGTAAACCCGGGCTTACATTGGCATGAGACAGACGTCATGTATTGTTTTGACTTCCCTGATTCTGACTGCTTAGAGGAAGTCCGACGTAGCGCATCACATCACACCAAGACAAGGTAATGTGTTATTTCTACACCATGAATGTGTGAGCAAACTTTTTAGCTGCTTCTTTCTCGCTGGTACTCGCCGGCCGGCTTCTTCGCTGGTGCTCGCAGCTATTTCTTCCAGTTGGCCAAGTGTGTATCAAATCTAGGAATCCAACTAAATCATTTGAACGATCCCGGGAGAATCGAAATGTTAGTCCCGGTTCCCACGGATGCTTGAGACTCGATGCCCAACCCCAATTAAAAGTGAGAAGTGCAGATAAAATACTTTCAGTTGTCATATGCACTGTTGAATAGACGTGTTTTCAGCCTGGATTTCGACACTTCCAAAGTTGAGGCAGTGGCTGGAAGACTGTTCCAGATTTTGGCTGAAACGCAGCCTCATCGTGTTGATTCCTGACTCTCGGCACCCGCAGAAGACCTCTTCCTGAGCTTCTCAGAATCCGAGTTGGTTCATGTGGCTCGATCATGTACAAGAGATGTACTTTGGCGCAAGACCATGAAAAGATTTGTACACAAGCAGAGCTGTTTGAAAGTCTATTCTCTGAGCAACAGCAAACCAGTGCAGAGATGTAAGCACTGACTAATATGGTCATATTTGCTGGTTCTAGTCAGGACTCGAGCAGCAGCATTCTGGATGTACTGCAGCTGTTTTGCAGCTCGTTTAGAGAGCTAGGTGATAAGGCCATTACAGTAGTGGTGTAACGAAAATTTTCTTGAAACGCATCAAAAGTCAACACTAAACGTTAGACTTGTGTAACCGATGTTAATTCAGTTAATTTAATTTCACCAATAATTCATTTTTCATTTCTCACATACTGTATGTATCTGTTGTTATATTGACCTTTTTTGGGGCAGTCTTTATTTTATTTGCATTTTTTTGTGTGTGTGTGAACTTTGACATCGCTGTGATGTCATTTCCTGCCATTTTGGCGCGCTCCGTTTCAGTCGCCTTCTGGACTGCTGAGGACAGGTATGTTAGTCTGGTGGCAACAATGTTTTAATGTGTTAATATGAATATAAGAGACATTTCATGCCATTGTGTGCTCTCTGTATTATGTACAGCATTTGAAGACAAGTCACGAAAGTTATTGCTGTTAATTAAGCTAGTTTTGGGGAGTTCGTTTTTCATGTGGTTTTCTTTTTTTAGGAGACGTGTGCATGAAGCTTATCCAGGTTGCTGTACATTTCATATGTTGTGGACAGGTATGTGGGCTCCGTCTTTTGGTATATTTTGTTTAAAATGCGGCCGTCGCCTTCTCGAGTGCTGAGGAGAGGAGACGTGTGCATGAAGCTTATTCAGCTTGCTGTACATTTTACATATTGTGCACGATAATAAACGCCCCCTCTGGCTGGCAAGAGAACTGCAGCTGTCTCCTCGTCACTCAAACGTCAAAGAACACAACGCAGAATCAATTTTTACCCAGTGTCAGCACAGACCGGCTGCACTTGTGCTTGTGCACCTGTTTACGACCAGTTTACTCATTGGCACGCAAAATTGCGTACTACTGCGGGGACAAAATGCATGCAATGTAAACGTGGCTTTACACATGCATGCCAGTTAATTAAAGGTTACCTTGCCTGTACAGTTAGAGCCTTGACAAAACAAAGTCACTTTACATTATTTTCTATAGAAAAAAATGTTGAAATTACAACAACCTGGAAGTCAACCAGAATACTTGAGTGGTGTTGGAATGCTCGCAGATTGGAAGTGGATTGTTTTGACACAAAGCTATGTCGTGCGTGTTTCTATTTCTCATCCCTCTGACAAAACTTTGAAAAAACAAAACACTATTTACAAATGCATAAGTAATCATTTAATTGTTCTTGTAATGTATGGTGATCATGTTCTATGTAAAGTCATTTTGTACTTGTAGTAGGGTAGTCATGGCGTGATATAACTGCTCACTTTTTGTTGCCAAGAATAACAAAGCAGAGCTATATTTGACATGGAAATATGGCCCTCGCCACACACACGCAGACACACTGCTTTACATTCAGACATGATGTATGGTATAAAGCCTAATTGCTTTGCTCCCCTACTTCATAAATTTAACCTCTCTTGAGAAGGAGGCCACTGTGTTAGCAGCTATCAAAAACTCTGCCTTCATTTTGTCTCACACAGCACATCCAATGTGTTGCCAGGCGGCCGGTGACTAATGAATTCAATAAACTATACAGTGATGTGCAGGAATGCATACTCACTAAACACCTTATTTTACTGATTGCATGTGATAGTAAGTTTTGCATCTACAGCAGCGTAATTGGAGTAAGGAATAATCCTTGCGCTTACGTGGGGGAGCGGTGGAATGACATTGATATACAGCGCTCCATTAATTGCCATATGAATAGGGTCTGCGGTGGTTGGCATGCTGCTGATGCATCACAGTGAAAGAGATGGGTCACTCTGTCTTGTGCAGCCCCCGGCTTTGCCAAGCTCATAATTACTAAAACCCCCAATTAATCTTCCCATCACATAGGCGAAATATACACTTCCTCCCTGTATAAATGACTTACAGTATGTGCTCCTGCTAAATGGACTTGCTTGTGTAGTGGGTGAACATTCATGTTCACCTGCGCCCACATCCTGTAGTCCCACTGTTCACTCACTATATTACATACACCTGCACTAGTAGTAGATCCAATACAAGATCACTATTATTCCTTTAACATAATAATCTTCAGTTAAAAACATACTGTGCGTACTCCAACTGATGCTGGTTGTATTGAAGTAGCAAATTTCCCAAAGTAAAAAAAATATTAAAAAATAACTCACCATTTCAAGACACCTGACACACAACAGAAAGGTGTTTGCACAACAAACTTTCACCTACTGATGTTTTTATAGGCCGTGCAGGAATTAATAAAGCCTTATGGTATTTAATTATATTGCTCATATTGTACTCCATGGGCCGCTAGAGCCTTACCTACGTTGGAGGAAGTTCCATTTACAATTGTATGGTTGTCATCACACTCGCCCCTTTGCCGTGATACCCTTGGTAAATTCATCCCACTGAGCTCACTGAGCATAAGTCTTACAGTATTTGCTGACTTCACACATAATGATGGTTTAAGGGGCCACATTTTTTAGTTTTTGGTTTTATTTTGAGGCATATCTTGCCAGAGACTAGACCTAAATCCAATAGAAAATCTATTGGACCTGCAGGTGGGCTGTGCACCAAATATCTCATAAACCAGGGGTGTCCAAAGTTTTTCCACTGCGGGCTTCATACTGAAAATGAAAAGTACGCGGGTTGCCACTTTTATTATTATTGTTTTTTCAAAATGTAAAAAGGATTGAAAAGAAACATTCTATATATTAACAAAGCTTTGTTTTATTATTCTTTATTAGTATAAACATTTCAGCGTTTCTCTTTACATTGTGCCTTGTTGCTCTATTTTTCTGTTTTTCAGGTTTAATTTTATTCCTACAATGTGCCGCCGGCCATTGAAAACAACCACAAAGCCACAAATGGCTCCCGGGCCAAACTTTGGACACCCCTGCCGTAAATTGATCAATTTGAAACACTCCTGCAAGCAATATTGCCAAGCTAAGTTGTGTCATGTTCACTGACTCCAACCATAAAATACTAAATGATTAAAGAACAAACTGGCATTTTAATTGGAGTATGTTCACTTTCTATGCACTGTAGTCACAGCCAGCGAGATAAGGACACCAGATTTAGTTGTATTTGCACTGAACTCAAACCCGATGTTCTCACAGTTAAAAGTAATATTTCTGTTGTTACATTGAAGTCCCAATTCTGCTGTGTATTTCAACTGCTCTTGCACACGGAGCTTAAGTGATTGGTGCTTATATACATTAGTCCTTATCCTCAGTGCTGTCCTGTGCACAAGAGGCTGCCTGATGGATACTCAATGTGATTTTGGAACACTCATAACAGTAGTTATAAATGCACTCTTCTTTTCAGGAATAGTGTGTGTGTGAGTGTGCATGAATATGTATCTGTGACTGGAAGACTGACCCCTCTTACCCCTTTGACAGTAGTGTCCCCTTGCTTCATTCCTATTTGGCCACCATACTTCTTATTGATGTCACTTTACTGGCACCCAGTGGTCAGAAGCGATACTGCATCCACTTAATGCTCAGAGGCCTATCACAAGCAAGAGAGCTGTTTACAAGTGGCATTTGGCCTTAATTAAAAGCAGCACTTGTTGGAGCACTTGCTCTGCAGAGGAGCTAGCGTCCACGCTGATGCAAGTTGGACCACTGATTCTTCTGTAAGCCTCCTCCACTCTGTAAACACACACGGAAATGCATTTGTCAACAAATAGCATTCCAAGCAAAGAGCACTTTACATCAATAGTCAGTGTTGAGATAACGCTGAGTGAGTCTCGCAGTGATGGTGAACAGTGAAGACATTGATAAATTGCGCAACATCCTTGAAATATATGAGAAAAGAAACAGCACAGATGGCCTAGAACATCGCCATTTCCAGAGACAAATGAGTCCTTGTGATAGTGATTGACCAAGTCTGCACGATCTCTCCTCCATTTTCTAATTGTGCTGGCCCAACATCTGGCTGTCCCATGTGGAAAGGCCATTATGTCAGGAGAAAAGATGAATGAAAGCAGCCATCGACCTGTCTGCGCAGGGGCCCACTCGCCCCGGCCGTGACTGTTGAGTTTAGACTTGCTTTAATGGAGCACAACGCTTCGACAACTAATCACCTGCTCTTCCTCATCAGCTGCTGCGTCCCCTCACACAGAAAAGTAATTGATTAAGCGTTTGATGGATAAGATGCACACCGAGCTGACCTGCCGTTCCGACTCTGAACATAGTTGGGTCAGCTCTGATAACATTATTGTATATTTCATCACTGTTGGTGAAACACCTCAAAATGTTATAAAATGATGCGTTCGAGACTACTGGGAAATAAGAAGTATCCCACATGGAGCTTATCAGGGAAGTCAAGTTGAGAACAAAAATCATGGCTGACAACTTTGACAGACAATTTGACTGTTGGCTTTGCTGTTTGGCAGCCTAAATCTTTATTCTACATTTCACAGAATGGCTTAACATAGTCATATGGTTCCAAAACCTTTACTATACTTTTGTTTGTCTCTGTGGGCGCTGCCACTGTTTTTGATCAGATTTCTGCTTCCCATTTAATTTGCCATACATTGATCTCCCTTGATTTCCAAAGAAGGAACTCATGGATCAGTTAAAGGTTTCAAATGTACAACTTTGCCAATTTAATTAAAAGCAACGTGTTGCATTAAAGACTACTGGGAAATCTGAAACGTCCCCACTTAGAGCTTACAAGGTCCGGCCCCACAGCGTTCCAGTTGTACCATAAATGGTAAACATGGCTAACTATTAAACGGGTGTCCCAATACTACATTTCCACTTGCGATACAATACCGATATTGCAGCCTTGAATATCTGCCCATATTGATCCGATATCAGCATGAATAATGCATACTTTTATTATTTATGTTGTAGTGTGAAATGTTAGAAAAGGCTTGATCAAGTGATATTACTGACAGAAAAATGGTCAGAAACTGAAGAAATGTGAGTGATGTGCTCACTTTTGTGGATACAGTACTTTAGGACTATAATAATCCCTTGTTTATCGCGGTTAATTGGTTCCAGAGCCGACTATGATAAGTGAATTTCCACAAAGTAGGATTCCTTATTTATAAATGGAATATTTTCGTAGTTGGAGCATAGAAAACCTGTCTACGGCCTTCTAATACGGTATTAGAGCCCTCTAGACAGGTGATAACACCCCTATAGTCATCTTTACACTCCTATTACCCAATCTAGTAGACATAATAAAAGAAAATAAGGCATCTAAGATATAAATGAGACTTGTGCTCGTGTTTGCTGCTGTAAATGTGTTCCAGCGTTAAGGGAGCTGAGTGAGTGGCAAACAGGAAGTGACATCGGGGGTTCTGTCCTAAGGCCCTGTCCACATGACTACGGATATTTTAAAACCGCATGTTTTTCTGTGCGTTTTGGCCTCTCATTCACACACATACGGAGGTTTTTGTCCTTAAAAACAGATCTTTTGGAAAACACCGGCCAGAGTGAAGATTTTTTTAAACTTATGTTATTTTTCCTCTTCATTGTGCATTTTTGGCTGGTGCGATTTTACTCCGGAGCGACTTATAGTCCGGAAAATACGGTAATATAATTTTGGAAAAACGTAATAGAGTGAAACCATGAAAATTGAAGCGTGAAGTGGCGAGGGATTACTGTATTCTACTGTATTACCTGAGTCTGAATTGTTGGTTTTGTTCTAGCTCATTCTCCTCTTTAGTCTTCCCTTGACCTCTACCCTGCAGCCTCTTCTTCCTCTCCTCAGGGTCCAGGGTGAGTAGGATAACCAGACTGGGTTGGAGAAGGTCACTGGGCCAGTGGTACAGCTCGGAGCCCTCTGCCGGGAGGTCACACACTGAACCGCTCACTGCTGTTCCGATGGCGTAAGCAGCCGTGCTGTGCCAGAACCTGAGAACAGGTAATAGTGCTATTATCTCCTCTGGTTGTCTCGTATGTCTAACAAGTGAGGCAAAGGTCGCAGAACTTCACTCAGGTCGCAACCTCTTGGTTGGCTTTTACCTGTCAACAATGACAGGTTTCTTGGAGGCTTGGTGGACTATTTGTTGTGCTGTGATGTAGTTGCCCACTGCGTAGAAGGCTCTGAGTATGATGGGGGGCTCTTGAGCAAAGCGAGCCCTCCAGGGGGAGAGGCACTGAGGAGGGGATTGCAGAAGAGTGGCTCCCAGTGCATCCCTGAGAGACTCGGTCAACGTGGTTTTACCTGTGATAAGGAAAAGAAAGGGAGGGAATAAACATTAAAATTTTATAACTGTTGAAAAGTTGATGAGCTAAAAAAGTCGCGCCAGGTCGCAGGTTTTCAGGAGGCTTGCCAAAGACTATGGAATGAGTGAGCTATTCAATAAACCATTCTCCGGGCGACATTCCTCTTCTGAGGTCATGATACACGATATTCCATTAGGCCAAGCTTACTGGGGGGATAATAGCTTTAGCAGACGGGGAGCGAACATCGCTTTCACATAACATCTATACATCATGGTGGTCATGTCTTTATTTGTGGCCTAATAGCATTAACCTGTGGCATCCAGGCCTTCTACGACAATAACAGGGAAGTCTGGTTCGCTTCTGGCCTCCACACCGCCACCGCCACTTCTGGGCAGCAGCTCCAGGACAGATGTGGCCTCTGGGATGATGTCAGCACACTGCAGGGCACACAAAAATCTCTTTGTTGTTTAAAGATAAGCACAAGGAGATAAACTAATGGCAGTCAGTAGAACGCTGAGGTCACCAAACTATTTAAATGCAGTTATAATAATAATAATAATGGTTTAAATGACAACCAACTACAATTACGTTTACATACACCATTTTCTCACTTTTGTTAACACTGCATTGCAGGTTTTTTTTTCAATATTTTCCTTATGTTCTGTGTGAATATTATGTTGTTATTTGCATAAGGATGCATAATGTTACTTTGCAATGGTAACAAGAAATTGAAATTGTGGTGCATTATTAGTAGTAGTAGTAGTAACTGAAAAAAACAGGAGAATATCAAATTATCTTACAATGTAATGAAATTCTAATAAATACAATTTGTGTTACCATTAAAAATGTTGCATTGAATTGCAAGATTGAATTATTTCAATACGTTATTTTTTGTTATCAGTGTTATTTGTAGTAGTAGATTTTTTTTTTATTCTGAATGAAATTGTATTGTTGTTGTGCTCACAATCAAACATGCAAATAATAATAAAATAAAAACATTAAAATCTTGGATGATTACGCTGCCTGAAATTATTACGCAATAGAAAGTGGTATGCCCCACACGACCACAAGAGGGTACCATTTTTCAAAATCTGCACATTTACATTTCACAGCACAGCACACGTCACCGGCCATTTCATGAGGGATACCTACACAGCCGCCTACACAAACGAAGTTTTTTTTTTAATATTGACTACATCAGGCAAAAGAAATATGGCATATGAGTGTTTAGGTGACGACACCATCAGTTTACCTTCTTTAAAACAGCACATGCCTCCTGGACACTGTAGAAAACATCAGAGTTAACCATGTTGAGCGTTGCGGGGTGGTATTGAGGAGGTTCTGCTGGTACAATGTAGTGATTCTGTGCGTGCGTCCACAGATGCTGAGTCCACAGTGGGCCATCTTCTTTCTCCTCATCTGACATGTATGAACACACCAACACGGGGTCGTCACGCTGCACAAACTGTCGTAAAAGTCTTTCAGTTGCAAGGGGGGCATCTTTTACAAAATAGCCGTTTATGAGTGAGTCCTTGACGCCAGGCAGGAATGAGCACATAGGAGATAAACAACACTGCGGAGGAAGTTCTCCTAATAGCTTTTCTTCAAGTTCCCAGTAAAACTTAGCTTTGCGGATTTTGTCATCGCTGGAAACAAGGAGAGAGTAACACATGCCGTCCTTTTGCATGCTAGTGTCGAACAACCGTTTCACTGCCTTTCCTCCTCTTCCGGGGTGTTTGTTTTGGATTTGAAAGTAGACTGGCCCTCCATCCACGTCCACGGAGAAAACACGGGAGGACCACAGGGGTACGAGTGCCATGCTGCGTCTTGACATCTGCATTCTGTCGATGTTAGCAGGCTGCACTCAGGCAAAGCTTTGGAGAAGGGAAAACGAAAGTAAACACAGCATTGGGAAACGAAACTTAGCCAGCGTGTGCAATAAACTGTTACGTAAATGTTCTAAATACAATCGCAAGTCGTGTTTACACCACTAGAAAGGATCATCTGGACTCTTGCGGATTGCGACATACCATCTTTGTTAAAAAGTCAAAAATGTTATTTAGTTATTTAATAAAGTGAATTTGTCCAGTGAAATCATTATTGTGCACCTGCATGATCTAAAGAGGTCCAACGTGATGATGAATGAATGGGAATTTAAAAAGATAGCTTTTCAAAGATAATTATGCTGTATGACGTTATTTAATGAACCTTCTTTAATGGAATACGGTAATATCTGAAGATAAGGTAAAACGTTTTGAAACATTGTAGGAAAAAACATCAAAGCTGCTGAACCGAATAGAACATTTAGCCGTCTAATATAGCATAATTAATAGATATATTGAACTTTCTATGAATATATTTTGTATTATATTATTATGTGTATATATATAACTGTTGAAAATAGTACATATATAAAAAGTAAATTAAATATTTTATATGTAATGTAATACTGTATATACATATATATATATGTATAAAATCTAATTACAATGTATTTTACATAAATAGTTTTATAGCATTAAAATATTTTAATGTCGATTTTGTACATTTTTTTTGTCAAATTCAGTTTTTGTTTGTCAAATTAAACCCAATTTCATGCTTTCTTCTGTTATACTACTAGTATGTCAAAATGTCAGTTATTATTATCTGTCTTAATTATATTATAATAAAAACAAAATATTTATTTTCCGCGAGTAACTGAGACGTCCATAAAAATGGCAATTTTTGACACACGGCTTGTTACCCGTCCCCCTCCAAATCCTCCGATCTTCTGGGATTTTGGATCAACATTTGCAATAAGAGTGACTCTTTATTTGAATTTTTCGATCACATTGAGCTCTAAAACCCTCCCCCACAGCTCTTCAATATACCTCACACCGTTATTAAACACATTTTAAAGTATAAAATGTATACAGTAGGTACTCACCACTGTGGGATGATAACGGAAGATGATCGATGGACAGAGTCAAGGAGAAGTTATATACTGTATAAGTTTCACTTTTACGTCCCACAGCAACTATGGTGCGTTCAAGAAGCGCCAAACAAAGTGCGAAATCTCAAGGCTTGATGAAGCATAAAGCCATAAATGTAAAAATGGTGGGCATCTATAACAGTGGAACATGTATGCTGTGCATTTTATCTGTTTTATTACATATTTATATGACCAACCCCTAGTGAATGTTGCATTTTCTGCGAGGAAAAAATGAATGACCAAATGTCCTTGAATTTTGCGGGGCTGTAAATGCTGAATCACAAATGTGGGATCCACTCTGTATCTTCATATTTTATTTCATTATGTCTACTAGTGTTTGTTTAGCCACCACCTTGTCCTAATTAAACCCCAATTTATGTCATTAATAATGCCTGCAGCTTCCATACTGTCTACTTTTCAACTATGTCACAATGACTGCTGTGAAAATGCTCATTAAAACAGTAAAACTAGTGATGGATGACTCATACTTTTACACTGTAGTTCATAAGACTCAGCCACATACCTGTCAGTAAGTTTCATTTTCATTGTTTGTAAACAGAAACTAGGAGTCTGGTCAGCTGATCACCCTGCCGACTCCATTTAAAGAGGTGTTTTCAGACATCATCACATTAGAAGACCGAGAGTAAGGCTGTGTGTGGAAATGAACATGTTCTCCATGATTGTAGGTCCCCTGCAGCTTGTGCAGCTCTGCATTATGACCATCCTCTCCTTTTTTAACAGTCTACTGGACAACATTCGCTCCTCGTGGGGAGCCTGCACAGGACGAGGCAGTGAGCCAGGAGTCAACAAAACAAGTCCGAAGGCAGTGACTCCGACCAGCGTCAACTACCATTTTACACGCAAGTGTAACTACAAGTGTGGCTTTTGTTTCCACACTGCAAAAACATCCTTTGTGCTGCCTCTGGAGGAAGCCAGGAGGGGCCTCAAACTCCTGAGGGATTCTGGTAAGTAATGTGACACCGCCTTGTCTCTTATCTTTTATTTAAACATTTGTGTATCTCTCAGGAATGGAAAAAATCAACTTCTCTGGTGGAGAACCGTTCTTGCATGAGAAAGGGGACTATCTTGGAAAACTGGTCCAATACTGTAAACAAGAGCTCCAACTTGCAAGTGTCAGCATCGTCAGCAATGGAAGCATGATCAGAGAAACATGGTTCCAAAAATATGGTAACTTTTCTTACTTTCTTTTGTTACAAGAGATGTGAATAGTATGCAACAACCCCTCGTTTATCACGGTTAATTGGTTCCAGACACGGCCACGAGAAGTGAATTTTTGCAAAGTAGGATTCAATATTAACAAACAAATTATTTTTGGAGTTAGTGCATGGAAAACCTGTTTGACTTTCTAAATGCGATTTTTACCATTATTATAGCTGTAGACATGAAATAACACCCCATAGTCGTCTTTACACTCATATTACACCGCCTCTCGCCCAAGTCAGCTGGGATAGGCTCCAGCATACCCGTGACGATGGATGGATATATATATGTGTGTGTGTGTGTGTGTGTGTGTATATATATATATATATATATATATATATATATATATATATACACATATAAGCATTTTAAGCTTTTATAAGTGGGAAAGTTAGTTACTCTGTAACAAACAAATACACACAGCTATATGCTCTCATACATATGCACACACACACATAAAAATGACATGTAAAAATATATAACATAATACAATGTAATATAATATAATACATTTTTAATTTTTTATTTTTTTGCTTTTTTTGTCCACCTGTTGAGGTTGATTGAATTGTAAATGACTATCTTTCCTGCTATATTCGCACTGTGCTTTATCCACTTGTCATCAACACACACATTATTGCTATGTTTGAACCGTTACAGTAAGATAACACATCAGCGTAATGAGGAGGTTATTTTGAATGCATGTTAAGTTACCAAATTTGGTCTTAGCCCCATAAAAGGCTACTTCATGCGTATTAAACATTTTTAAGAGACAACCTATGAAAAAGTCTTGTTCATGTGCCAGACTTCACAGTCTATGCTCCACCTCTCTGTCAGGTGACCATCTTGACATCCTGGCCATATCTTGTGACAGTTTCAACGAAGCGACCAACCAGCTGATTGGCCGATCTCAAGGCAGCAAGAGCCACCTGGACAACCTGTACAAGATCCGTAACTGGTGCCAGCAGTATAAAGTGGCCTTCAAAATCAACTCTGTCATCAACACCTTCAATGTGGATGAGGACATGGCGGAGCCCATTGTTCAGCTCAACCCAGTCCGATGGAAGGTAAGGGAATGGACTTGTTTAGTGCGCATCTTGGTTACCTACTATGAAGTTTTCTTTTATTTGCTTCAGGTGTTCCAGTGTCTGCTGATTGATGGTGAGAATGTGGGCGAGAAAGCTCTGAGAGAGGCTGAGAGGTTCACCATCAGTGACGAACAGTTTCAGGAGTTTCTGGACAGACACAGCAGTGTTTCCTGCCTGGTTCCTGAGTCCAATGAGAAGGTAGGATTTCATTCTATTGACTGTGGAATTAATTGTTCATTATTTGCGTCCAAAGTAGAGTACAGTAGTAAGTTTCCTGTCTTAAGAAGAGGAATACAACATTTGAGTGGCATGGAAACAAGAGTTCAGAACATTCAGAGATAAAGTCTGAGACATTTTTAGAATAATATTAAAAAAAAAACCACACAATTAAAACATTAGCTAGATTATCAACTCCTATTGGAATGATCAGAATGTTGCCTTGCTAACACTAAATATGTGCATAACCCTTATGAACGTAGCAACTATACAGAACTGAAACTCTAACTTTTGTTAGGTTCTTCAGGCCCAGAAAAACTATTTTGTCATTTTATCTTCACAGATGAGGAATTCATACTTGATCTTGGATGAATACGTAAGTGATTCACCTTTTCCCTCCTGTAGTTATCCTAATAGTAATTCTATATAAACTCTTCTGTTGAACTACAACAACGATGGGGTGTTAATTTGGAAGGAGGCAATAATTAAGAAAGAAAGACCTTAGTAACGATTAGGAGTGCATGGGTAATTGGAAATGAAAACTTAGCACTCTTGGACCACATGGTCATTTATTGATAAGTATATTAGCACACACAGCAGTAACAGAACCAATGTTGTAATAGCGGGACGGAACAAAATACTCAGCCAGCATTAATAGAGCTAATGAGTTAATTGTAAACAACAGTATCGTTGTTTACAATGTACAGCTGAGCAGCTAAATTTTAAAGTGCATGCAGAGGTACAGTAGATAAAGCTGCTGGGTGCTGCCACTCATGATACTTCAAACGTAGCTGCTACCATCTTGTGGAATTAATAAGCACTGGATCAAGAGGTTGCCTACAGCCACATTAATGACTTTTTTTTTTTTACCTTTTAATTAAAGACCCCGGCAGTTACATGCTTTTGTAGCCCATGCAGCCTACAACTGTAGCAGGTTAATTGAACAGAGCCATGAATTGGAGCATTTAAGTATCTAGCTGTCATTGTGTTACCTTTTTTTCCTACCCCAGATGCGTTTCCTGGACTGTCGAGAGGGTCGAAAGGACCCGTCCAAGTCCATCCTCGATGTTGGCGTGGGAGAGGCCATCAACTTCAGTGGCTTTGACGAGAAAATGTTTCTAAAAAGAGGAGGGAAGTATGTGTGGAGCAAAGCCGACATGAAGTTGGAGTGGTAACGTTTTACAATTCACGGACTTTATATACTGTCCCTACTGCACACTTTAAACTTCCTGTTGGGGTTATCAAAAATAGTATCGTATATATGGCAATTTGCAGTCAATATGCCAGGTGCTTGTTATTGAGTCATTACGTTGATGTCAGAATTTAGAGCCTTTTGTATTGTAGTCATGAGAAGCTCATAATTTATTGCTATATTTTCAAGAGATACTTTGTTGAGATTTTAGGATGTCTCCCTTTTTTTTTTTTTTAGAAACTACATTAAAAATAGAGCTGCAGGTTTTGCAGTAGAGGTTGACGATATCGATATCACAGATACCTTTTACATGGATATTTTTCAAAATCATTGAATACTTTTGTGATTTTTGCATTTAATTCGTTTATCATGGATAAAATATACATAATTTGCACCCTCGGTAGGCGAAGATTGGTATGTGGCATTCAAATATTTGTGCCATGTTATTGTTACTGCATCAAAGGGCTAATGGGGTGTGTGTATGTGTTTTTAATAAAATGTGCTAAATTATATATTGAAGGCTATTTGTTGTTGTAAATTGTAAATGCTGCGTTAAGATGTGACAAATGTCAATATTTTAAATACTACTGAATTTATGTTTGCTATGTGTTTTAGTTTCATGGTACCCAACGGTGGAATAAAGTTGTACCAGTGGAACTCAGGCTGTGGTTGTTGATGCCAAGGTCTGCTGCCTCTTGACAGTGTAACAATATCACCAAAATATGCCGCTTCTCCTCATTAGGGTCGCGGGAGTATGCTGGAGCCTATCCCAGCTGACTTGGGCGAGAGGCAGGGTACACCCTGGACTGGTCGCCAGCCAATCGCAGGGCACATATAGACAAACAACCATTCACACTCACATTCATACCTATGGACAATTTAGAGTCGCCAATTAACCTAACATGCATGTTTTTGGGAATGTGGGAGGAAACCTGGAGTACCTGGAGAAAACCCACGCACGAACCCAGAGATTCGAACCCAGGTCTTCCCCTTCTCCTGACTGACTATGTGGCCAACATGCCAACCACTACACCACTGTTCGGCCCTATATTTTTTTTTTTCAAAAACATTTTGAAATTAAAAAAATATATACTTGAGATGATCAGAAAAGTACATTCAAATATTTCATCTCATTAAAAAATGTAACATTAAAATGTTTATAAAATATTTATTTCTATTTTTTTTTGGTAGATGACATTGTGTTCAGCTACGTTCACTCACATCCCTTACGTCAACCGGGGGCTAAGCCTCTCCTGTCCTTAAGTGTATGTGTGAGGTTTGAAAGACTGAGCGCTTCCTAAGGTACCTTGTACTTCCTGCTGGTGGCGCCACATCCACAGGAAAGGAGCAAGTCAGTGACTTTGAAGTCTTTGTCCTTTGCAAGTTTAAAGAGTCAGCTCTGTGGCTCACATGTCTTCATCAGTTTTATTATCATTGTTCATTATTTGTCATTAGTGGTGAGTACCTTTTATATTTTGCAATTAAAATGCGTTAGTGTGTGAGAAACAAAGAGTGAGCTGTCGTGTATAGTGGCGTCTCGACACAGCAGCATAATCCAGAGTGCTAAAATAGACATTTTTATGGGCGTCTCAATACTTGTTCACTGCATTCCCTTTTATCACATACAGTTGTTTGAGCAAAATAAAGTCAGTGCAAAAATAAGTAAACAAAAGAAAACAAATACTCTTGACTGTCATTCAAATTTCTTTAGCCTAAACCCCTCCTGTGTCCAATGACTTGAAAAATACCAATCTCATCACGCCAGTATCAATCTGATACCGATGCTGGCCTGGGACTGGAGATATAATATTGATATTGTATCGATCCGCCCACTTTGTTGTGTTCTGTGGAGATGTTGCAGCATTGTCTTGTTCAAAGCGAGTCAGAGACAGAGCCGGCTGGCCCATTAGGCAATATAGGCGGATGCTAAGGGCTTCGTGGCCTCCTGGGGATGCCAAAAAAATTGTGGGAAAAAACTCACCTTCAATATAATTATTAATATTAACTCTTAAAACAGAAACGCTTACATTGATTCGCTACAAATGATAATGATAGTACAAATAAGTCTCCCCGTGCCCATCATTTTTGTACATAGTTTCGCATATAGTTATAGGTATTTCATATAGCTTTTGTATGTCATTGTTTTACTTAGGTTATGTGTATAGTTATTGCATAGTGTAAATGTAGCTTATGTAGAGAGATGTATTGTGTGCATTCTGTGTTGTTATTTCAATTGTTTGGTGTTTATTGTTGATGTATTCACTGTTATGTTGTGTTTAGGGTATTTATCCAGTATTGTAGATTTTTTATGTAATGATTTGTAATGTTTGATCCATGTAAATTGTCACCCAATTTCCAGGAGTGCTATGACATGATTATTCCGGCAAGGGGCGCTGTTGGCGGTTAAAAATAGCCGCTTGCCTTTAAGCGCCTAACAAGCAGGCAGGCAGGAAGCCTCTCTCTCTCTCTTTCTCTCTCTTTCTCTCGCTCACGCCCTCCCTCCCCAGTATCCAGCTATGGCGTCTCTGCAGTGGCTTCATTCCCAACCGAGCTTGGCACTACTATTGACGGCGAAGAGGTGGTAAACGCACCACCCCTTTCTTTCTCTAGCATTTCCTCCCTTTTTTTTATTTTTACCAGAAGGACGTTTGCGTGTCGCAGACACTGACGGACATTGCGCACTCTTTACTGAACAGAGAGTCGCTGCTGCTGTTGCTGTTGTTGTGGTTGTGGTGCACAAACAAGCCTTGGCTGTCACGCATCGAGACCACCATAAGGGAGGATTGTTAGTTTGTCAGAAGGCGAATGGACCATGGATGGGCATCAGCCCTCCTGAAATAGACCCTCCACCCCCGTCTCACTCGGCTGGCTGGACGCCCTTTTTTGCTAAATCCAATTCAGGAGATCATCTTCACCTCTCCCATCCTCCTCCTCCTCCTCCTCCTCCAACATCAAGACTGCGTTAGCCCAGACAAGCAGGTAAGACGTGTCTCTTTAAGACTCGTGTTTATCATGCATTGTTTTCGTCATGACAGTGAGATCACATTTGGTTGTTAACATCATGTATGCAATTTCCATTTGAAAGTATCAGCTTATTATTGGCAGGCCCATGAAAGCATGCTTGACAACACAACATTCCAGTGGGCATGAAGTGCATTGTTGTTTCAATGTAAATAAGATGCCTCTAAAACATTATGCACCCACATGTCCACCTGTATATACGATCCTCCCTTTTTGTCTTCTTTTGATTCCCGCCCTAATGTCATGCTCTGACATGACATAATAGTGACTAAAATACAGTGTCTGTTGCAAACAAATAAAAAAAAATGGCCCTCACTAAACAGAAACACTCCCCAGCGGGCCGGCGGCCATCAGCCAAGCTCCCACAGGAAAGATGAGTTTACTTAAGAGTGAGGAGGAGGAAGAAGATTGTGTTGATGCTCGGAAAAACTGGATGACTGAATGTCAGTCCAAGGAAAAAACACACATAGAGGTTTGAGTATAGAGTATTAAGGGGACATGTTGTCTTTGTATAACAAAATAACACTCGTATTTTGAAAATGGACAAGCAAACTACAACTGTTGGCATGTAACAATCCAAAAAAAAAAACAATGGCGGACCACAAAGTTGCTGTCATGTTTATGACGCTTATCCAGCGAAGAGCATTCACTACACTGCTAATGTGTCCGACATACAATAGTTCAAATTCCAAAACACGTTAATGCCAAGGTGAGATCCTGTTTCTTTATAAAGCGACATCTCCATCTACTGGCCTGGCATGCATATTACAGTGAATTCAGTCATTTTTTTAGCAGGTAATTGTGAACAGGGACAACATTGTGATCTGTAGAAAAATGTTTTTAAATCGCAATGTAAAAATGTGTGTCCATATAGAATGTACCAAAAGTCCATAGTCACTCATCACTTTGTTGGTAACGTACAGACCTCCAGGTCACTGGTGTGTGTGCGTAATGGGAAGGAAAGCTCTGACTCGCTTGGGGAGTTTTCCATGTATAAATCTCTAAACTCTTAATATACACTTTTGTGTCAATGTGCTATTTTGAAAGTTTGGTGTGTCAAATATCACAATACCATATTCCTATTTAGAGCATCGACTGGTTGAAAGTAATCTGGAGATCACCTGACAGAAGTACTCAAAGGCGGAATGATTGTCGATGAAGACCACATAAATCAAACTGAGGGATGTGCCAATGTTGAGGCCCAACTTTATTTTAGGACCACAATTAACGATTATTTTCTTACTTTATTAATATGAAGCTTGTTGTTTGATCAGTTAGGCCCAAGACGGACCAAATCAATATGAACCAAACGCAAACCGTTTGTGGTTTGGTCAGCAACAGATCAGAAAAGAGGTAAAAATGTTGATCACTGTTTTCCAAAGTCAAAGCGAATGTGTGTGCTGAATATCTTGTCTTACCTAAAACACAAAGTAATAGGTCTGATTTCATGGATGACAAAGGACAATTAAAAAATATTCACATTTTAGAGGCTGAAATCAGGATATTTAATTTTTTCAATCAAAAAACGATTACCATAATTTCCGGTGTATAAACTGCTGCTGTTTTCTCATGCTTTGAACCCTGCGGATTGTACAGAGATAATTTCATACATTTTTAATAAAACATAATTTAATAAATCAAAAAGTACATTTCTCATGATGCATAGAGTTCAGCTTCGGGTAGGAGTGACATGGGCGAGTGAAGTGGAAGCTAATATGACGTTTTGATGTCTTGTGCAGTGACCTCTGACACATCTTAAGTAAGTTTCATCAAGTGTAGAATTACTAAAACTTCAGTTTGGACTGCTTGGACCGCCAACCGTCCACTATCACCAACGCATTTCGAAAGGCTGGACTGCTGCCTAATGAAGAGGATAGCTAAAGCTAAATGGCTAATTTGTCTCGAGACAAACGTGACAACAAGAGCGACAATGAAGAGAGAGAGGGACTGACAAAGTGTGTGATGAAGGAATTATAAGGCTGTTCAGTTGTGATGCTGAAGAGAACAACTTTCGTGGTTTTAGTTTCCAGGAGGAGGACGACGGCGACTTTTCTGATAGGCTATTGTTTAACTGGGTATGTTACACGCACTGTTTGGCACTGTTTGAGGAAAAAAGCATTTATTTAATCAAAGGTTAAAGTCTTTTTGTGTTCCATCTTGTGTACTAAATATCCCATGTTACAACGTAGACACCTGCGGCTTATAGACAGGTGTGGCCCATATATTTACTGTACTAATTATTATTATTATTACGATCATTGAATACCAAAATAGTTGTCGATTAATGGGATAATCCATTAATCATAGATTTCTCAATTCATTGCAACTCTACTTTATTTGTATGTTGATTGTTGACAGTCTGGACAACATTAGCGTGGCCAGCAGCTGATTTGGAGCATATCCAGTATGCGGTACTAAAGTATCTTAACACCCGCAGCCTGACACCACTGACATGGGAGCAACAATGTTAATTGTTTCTAAACAGATGAAAGATAACATCAGATTGGTGGAAGTATATTTTGCTGTATAAAGTGTACAATCTGATTGTTTAGGTATGGTTTTGCATCACACGGTGTGCGTCTAAAAAGATTATCCACCTCTGGTTGACGATGAGGTTTAAATGTGACACATTTTTTAATTAATGTATTGACCTGATGGTATTTTTTCCCACAGAAAATATTCCAAAAGGACAGGCCGTCAGTTGTTATTTCACTGACATTCAAAGTCATTATTAAAAAAAAGTTTCTGTCTTTAAGTTTGGCTTAAAAATATTATGAGTCTTGAAAAATAAGGATTGTTATTTCACTGACATTCAAAGTCATTATTAAAAAAAAGTTTCTGTCTTTAAGTTTGGCTTAAAAATATTATGAGTCTTGAAAAATAAGGATTGTCTTATATTCAGGTGTCTCAATACTTTGAACCATTTATGGCACATGTAGCACATATGGACCGACTTAGCCTTCAATACCATTTTGACTTGGTTTTGTTAGGAAGTCTACTTGCGTGCCCCAATTATGCATTATTCAGCACCATGCTTGAAGCTGCGCTATTTCCAATGCTGTTAAAATAGACTTTTTACTAGAGGGCTTTCTAAACATGTTTTGCTTTCCATTTCCACTCTCTGCCAGTAACTATTTCTCAACTACAGTAATTTGGAACAGAAAGACAGGGAGAGAGAGTTTTTGTAGGAGGAGATAAATATAAATATTACGCCTCAGCAGAGTTCATCTCAGCTCAACAACAAACCATGTTCGTGTTCACACTTCATATCGACTGGGAATCATGCCAGCCATTTGCTCTTACAATGTGTGCGTCTATCACTGAACCTCCTTCGCCTACACAGCAGAACAGAACAGAACAGACTCGGACTCCCTTTACTTGGCAATGAGTAACCACGGTAAAAAGGAATGAGTCAAGAGGAGTGATAGGCTGAAATTTGGGAGTGCCAGGAGGTAGAAGGTGGTACAACCCCGCACAGGTTAGGTATCATTTGAAGTCGTTCTTACAAAACGTGCATTCTTTTTACTTAGTCGATATCAGACATATTTTTCCGATATAAAATGACGTAAAGGAGTATTCCTCCATTCCAGGGGATGACCTTTATCCATCATAAAAGTTTAGTTAACCTACCAGGCAATGTTTTACGCAACATTGTAACATTCACGTGTCAAAATAAGTCAATTTATAGTCAATTTAAAAAAAAACAAACAACCTTTGATGACTACTTGTGTTTGAGAGGTGTGTTGCTTCACGTAAAGACAGCCCAGTTTCTAGGACCCTATGATTTCCACGTTAACAGAATCACGGAATTGGCCAATAAAAATGGAATTTACTGTTAAATGCAGCACAGAAAGTGACATAATGTGAATGAAATTATGTCATCGTGAGGAGAAGGAATGTTTGTGTGGGGAAATATTTCCCCGAAGGACCGCTCAATCGTGGCGGAATCTCATCACAAACACCAACTCGCCCCCTCCCGAACTAAACATGTCGAAACGACGGCCTAAAACACCGCCAGAAGTTGGCAGAAATACTTGGAAACTCCTCTCTTACGAAGCGTGAATGGAAGCTAGCGGGGTTAGCTTCGTTTAGTAGAGCATGCCAGTGTGACTGTGTGTGTGGGACTCAGGCTGGATGAGTGTATTTTAACTGTTATGTTTTACGTATATTCTTGTAGCCAGCTTGGTTTAACTTTCAACAGATGTTCTCAACATACACAACACACTTATGGCTTTCAAAATAAGAGTGCTGTTTGCCACATCTTGTCTAACTGTGTCAACAAAATAAGGGTGACACAAAAACATTAACAAAACATTACACTATTAACGCCATTGGAATTGTATCGGTGACTGCATATTCCTTAATCACTGGCCTCCTCTGTGAATCACCACCTTGTTGTGGTGGAGGAGTTTGAGTGCCCAAGTGATCCTAGGAGCTCTACTGTCTGGGGCTATATGCCCCTGGTAGGGTCTCCCAAGGCAAACAGGTCCTAAATGATGGGCCAGACCAAGAGTGATTCAGAAGATCCTATGAACAAACACAAGAGCAGGGACTGCACCTTGCCCGGACGTGGGGTACCAGGGCCTTTTCAAGAAGGGTGACCAGAGGGTGTGTTCCAACTATAGGAGGATCACACTTCGCAGCCTCCCTGGGAAAGTGTATTCCAGGGAGAAGGAGAGAAGGGTACGACCGTTAGTCGAACCTTCTGTCCATAATTTGCATGGACAGAATTGCTAGGCGCAGCCAAGTTGTCGATGGAGTCCAGTTCGGGGGCCTTGGATCTCATCTCTGCTATTTGCAGATGATGTGGTCCCGATGGCCTCATTAGGTTGTGACCTTCAGCGTTTACTGGGGCGGTTTGCAGGTGAGTGCGAAGCTTCTGGGATGAGACTCTGACTCTCAGTCGGAAAAGGGTGCATTGCACCCTGCGGTTTGGGAATGAGGTCCTGCCCCAGGTGGAGAAGTTCTAGTATCTCGGGGTCTTGTTCGTAAGTGAGGGAAGGTTGGAATGTGAGGTCAACAGGTGGATCAGCGCAGCATCTGCAGTAATGCGGTCGCTGTACCGGACCATCGTGGTGAAGAGAGAGCTGAGCCGGAAGGCAAAGCTCTCAATTTACTGGTCAATCTTTGTTCCCACCCTCACCTATCGAGGATACAAGCGATTGAAATGAGTTTCCTCCGTTGGGTGGCTGGACTCACCCTAAGAGATAGGGTGAGGAGCTTGGCCATCCGGGAGGGGCTCAGTAGAGTGGTTGCTCCTTCACATCGAGAGGAGCCATTTGAGGTGGCTCAGGCATCTAGTCCGGATGCCTCCCAGACACCTCCCTGGTGAGGTGTTCCGGGCATGCCCAGCCGGGAGAAGGCCCCGGGGAAGACCTAGGACATGCTGGAGGAACTATGTCTCACAGCTGGCTTGGGAATGCCTTGGTGTCCTCCCGGTGGAACTAGAAGAGGTGGCCGGAGACCGGGAAGTCTGGGCTTCCCTACTGAGACTGCTGCTCCGGACCTGGATAAGTGGAAGAAAACGGATGGATGGATTTATCGGCCCAATAATCATCGGTTCGATATTTATCATGCATCCTTACCAAAAAGCTAAGGAAAAAGCATAACTCAGTTTTACTGCAAATCCTTTTGGATTTGCTCACTGAGCAGAGGTTTTGCGAGATATGTTTGGGTATTGTGTGTTAAGGCAAATTACAACAGTTTCTTTTTTTTAGATTTTTGTCTTACTACTTGAGAACCATACATAACAAGCAAAAGTGGGCACAGACATCAGTCGCACTTTTTGGAGGAGACTTGAGTTTCATCCAATGTCTTTTTGAAGTTTTGGGAGTGTTTGCTGCTAATCTCAGAAATGCCTTCGAAAAAAGGGCCCTAGAGACTTTTAAGTACAATGAGAGCAGCTTATCTGGTTGGATTATCTGAACATTCTTTCGGTCGGCCATTCTGATAACAAGATTCAAACACGAGTTACCTTGTTTTTATCACTGGATCCAGTAATTCTGTTTGTTTTGTCACTGAAGTGAAGTTTTCTGCAAATCAACAAGTGACGATGACATTTTTTGGCTCTAAACACTATGCTGCATTTTTGAGAAAGTGTATAGTGGGTTTCACTTTTTTGTTTGTCGCCCAGAGACGCATTTCCTCTCCTCACTTCTATCCTTTTGTGTATGTAAAAAACAAAGCCAGCAGCAGGATGTGAGCACATTTCCATTTGTAGGTTTTGGACTTCCTTCTCCTTGTCCCCCTGCTGTGGGAATACACTACATGACTCTGGCTTTGCTTTACAATCAAGTGGTGACCAACAGCAGACATAAGGATAGAGAAGGGAGTCAGTTTAGGTGAAGTTGCAACTATTTGAAAAATGTTGCTCCGCAAGCTGATTGGGTTAAGGCAGTGCTTCTCAAATAGTGTGGCGGGCCCCCCAGGAGCGGGGTGGGGACTTTCAATATTAGTGCACACCTGCCAACATGTATGAATTTGTCGTACACAGCAGGCAATTTGACTCTTGAATACGCTTGTATGCTTCACTGCTCTCCATTTTGTTGTATTTTGCTGGTTTCAGTTTCACAATAGTATTTCAGATAAATAAATAGATATCAGTTTCTCAATTTGAAATACTAATCGGTGGGCGCGAAAACATTTATGTCCCCCAGTGGAGGCATGACAGAAAATAATTGAGGACCACTGGGTTAAGGGTTCGTTCAAATGACGATCTATTTGAGACGGGAATGTTTTTGTTTCACAAGACTCGGGCTGGAAGTTATAGTAGCTTGCGATGCGAGCTACATGACTATACATGATACAACCACAGTTTTAAAAATATATATATTTTTTAGTTCATACATCATGCTGTTTTGTGGTTGACTATGGTCTATACAGTACAAATATAAAGTACAGTAGTACCTCGCATAACGTCTCCTTTTACGTAAATTCCACTGAATGTAAAGAATTTATGTAAAGTTTTTGCGTCGTATTACGTAAAAAATTCCATATAACGTAAAGCGTCAAGTCGGTGCAAGTTCAGAAATTTGATTTGAATAGCTCGCGCGACAGAGAGAGGGAAACATTTTCCATGACTAACAGAGTACACTTGGTGACGCCTTCTGACGCTTCACGCTCTCATTGACTGATTATCGTGGCACCGCCTACGCTCTCATCTCATTGGCTGATTATCGGGGCACCGCCTACGCTCTCAACTCATTGGCTGACTTATACAGCGCATACGTGAGTTTTTTTTGTTTTTTTCCCCCCTGTCCTGTCCAGCCTTTAAGGCAGATAGAATTGTAGATCTAAATGCCCTCAAGTGCTCAATAGATTTACTCTGCCAGGGAGAAGTGTACGTGAGTTTGTGTGAGAGACAGGCTTCTCCCTTCAACCTCCCTTCCTCATCGTAGTCGCCCTTAAACTAGTTGATTGTTTTTGTTTTTCAGTTTTATTCATTTGCAGTAATCTTATTTATTACCTTATTTTATATTGGAATGTTACTCTACTATGTTTATGCTAACGTTTTCTTATATTTTCCCACCATATTTGGTGGACTTTGAATATTTTGAAGGGCCAAAGGGGTGAGTTTGGGAAGATCTTGGAACGGATTAGGCTATTTACATGTATTTTACGCTTCGTATAACGTAAAAACCCTATAACGTAAACGTTCTCGGAACGGATTATTTTTCACGTTGTAGGGGTGTCTACTGTATATAAAGATGCATATAGTGACATTTGTAGTACATTCTACACTGGTCACTACATGACCGTACACTACACTGGTCACTCGGTGTAGGTGTCACTAATGTTACTGTAAAGTTTGGTTAGACACACAAGGATCAGACTTGATCAAAATAACCCAATATTCAAGATACGTTTTACACTACATTCTATTAAATTGACATTTACAACGTATGATGCTATGCATGTGAACATGTAAAAAAAAAATAAATAAATAATAAGCAGCACTTGATATATTGTAATGAAATGTAACACTTGTCAACCTATTAAATGATGACTTTACGATGGCACTATGACATCAGGGCATTGATAAATTAGCTACCTTTTATCACATAAAGCAGGTCTGTAAAACGCAACAATGTGACATCGCAAATACCTGGAGACATTTTGCCAGTCGAAATATTCTCTTTACTTTTGTCAAGGTGTAATTTAATAATGTTGTTAATAATTAATTTTAAAAAAGAAGAGATTTTTGAAATGTTCACATAAATATCATACATTTAAACGTCATCGTTTCATAGGTTGAAAAAAGCTACAGTTTATCATATCAAGTTTTTATTTTATTAAAAATCTTGATTTTTGACATGTCTTGTCTTGTCAAATGCACCGCGTACGTAACGAAACAAGTCTACCAACTAACTTTAAATATCATACAAACCGAAAACGTCAGCACTACGGGTCAAAAGTTTTAGGACACCCCAATTTTTCCAATTATTCATTGAAATTCAAATCGTTCAAGTCCCGTGAATAGCTTTAAAATGTGCAAAGGTAAGTGGTGAAGTGCCAGAGCTTAAAAAAAGGCAAGGTTACCCAAAACTGAAAAAATGAAACTCCTGATGTGTATTTTAGAATTATACAAAAAGGCCTGTTTCAGGGACCAAAAAATGGGTCAACAATTAAAAGCTGTTCTGCAGAAATTGAGGTTGATCAATCCTTGGCAGTTGATGCAACTAATTCCAACAGGTATTCCAAGATCTGAAGCACTTACTACCTCCTCTGTCTGCATAAAACTGTGTTCAGAACACACAGTGATACTATACCCTTGTGAACATCAGTTGAACAGCACTGTGCTGGCGAAAGTAATTTGTTGCTACAAAAATGGCAAGACAAAAGGCAGATAGACCATCTTAACACTTAAAAATGTAGCTTTTTCCTCCAGAGAAATTAGTGTTGTAAAACTTTTGACTGGTGGTGTAAACTTTTTTTTTTTTAAAGTTTCTAGCCATAGCTATTTTACAAGGGAACATGTACTGTAGCATAGCATGAATGCGAAGCTGGAGTTACCAAAGCATTGGCTCACAACAGGTATCAGCCCAATTCACCGTTCTTTGTGCAACTTTATGTGCCTAACAAAGTCGAAAGTTGTCGCTTCGCCGTCTTGTTTTTTTCATACTGCAGGTTTTGCACAAAGCAATTTGTTTTTTTTGTTTATGACCTCATAATTTGCGAATGCAAATGAAATGATCCTCAGTAGCATGATGACACATCCTGGTGTTAATCTTTGCAACTCTCCAGCAGCCTGACGCCCACAGATATGTAATCCACACCCTCGTTTGTTCATAAACCTGATTGGGCATTAGTAGATACATTGAATGAGGGAGATTCTGTGGGAAAATTTGCTGTCTGCCTGGAAACGACATAATAACGGTGACATTAGCTGAGTACTTTGAACGGGGACACATTTTACTCAGCGCACTCACTGAAAATCGCAACTATTTCGAAGTTATCAGACTAAAGTCCCCAGTCACTGATGACTAAGTTCAAGTTGAATTGCAAGGCTTTGATGATGATGTCAAGTTGAGTCAGAAGTCATCAAAAATGAGTCTGACTCCAGTCCCAGTCACGTGACTAGTCCACACTTCTGGCAGATAGAGATGCACCGATTTTTCCAAAGGTGGTATCAGCAATTTACGATACACACATAGAGCAACAAAACAAAAACTATTCTATTTGTTTCTTCATAATTTTAGTGATAGATGGCAAAGTTAAAATGACATATTTACACATTGAATTCAGTATCGATCATAGTGAAATCATTTATTTGAACTGTTCTTTTTCCAGGGTGGAGTATAATTATAATGTGTATTTTTACGGCCATTTGAAGAGGGTGAAAACTGGGTGTACAAGTTTGAATTTATTTAGGATATTCTATTAATTTACACAGTCAATTATACATGCAGGTTCAAATATATGTATACACTTACCGAAGGTTTCAGATTTCAGAGAAAGAGCCAAAGCCCTCTTTATTCCCAATCGTGATCATGACTCACTGCAAGTGGTTGTTTCTCTTTGGCAGTGTAAAATAATGAGTTTGATGTCGCAATGTGCCACACGGACAAAATCTGCATGAGAACACTACAGTATACCAGTGAAACCAATGCAATAGTCTGCAATATTGATATTGTTTGTTTCATCTACTGCATGTATATAAGTGGAAAAACCTAGCAAGACAGCGTTGGTCCCTAGTCTGTTGGTGTGTCTGCTTTTAATTAATTGGTGTGTCTGCCCATATTGCGTGTATGACATCTTGGAATGACAGCATTTTAATCATTTTTAATGGTAATAGTCCCTTTGTCTGGTCTGAATCACTAACCAAATAATGTCAGTAAGCAAAATTCCTTGTGAATTGTTCATTTGGCATTGTTTAGATGAGATGCTGCATTCATTTGCCTTTGCCTGCGTCTTTGTTGAGGCGTCTCGCTCCCTCGTGCGTCCATAAAACCACCATTGTCCACCACTGGAGTGACAGCAGTCCTCTTTAATGCAACACCAGTTCATTTGGCAAGGTTGATGTTACATGTCATTAATGAGCCGTCACATTGTCAGCGTCTGCCCTAATATTGAATGGGTGCTATAGCTATGCATAACGTTTATGAAAAGGCGTGCTAGTTTAAGTCTGGTTCTATTCTCCTTTTTATAAGCCAGTGCACCATTCAGATGTTTTTGGAGGTGTTGAAGAGAAAGCAATAATTGTATTTTTAGTTATAATTTTGTAAACAACTGTAATTCTTAACCTTGGTGACAACCTTCTAACAAGACTTATTAAAAACCCGTTTTATAAGCTAACAGCAAACAAATGGTTAAAGTCATTAAAAATTCAGCCAAGCCCGAAGGCATTTTTTTCCTGTCTCAAGACATTTTGAATGCAGCCATTATTGGTTTTCCGTTTCCGACACTCTGCACTTGACCTTGTGTTCATTCACCATTATGTTGATAATGGGCACTTTGAGGGGAAAAAGCACTTTGTCAGGTTCCTGATTCCTCCCTCCCTTCCTCCCTATTTTTGTTACACTTTTGTTTTGTATGAAAATTCACAAGGAATTCCAATGGGGGATTCTTCAAATATAAAGTGGCTGGAAACAAAACTGCACTAACAAAACAGGAAGGGAAGGGTACATTGATACATGAAGAGAAGCTCAGCCAAGTACAATTTCATGTTATATTGGTGATTGACAAATCTTTTCAGTTTAACATGTTATATAAATATTTTCACAATATTTTGCCATTTGAAGCGGCAATTATGTGATAATCAATGCTATACATTTTGATAGCTATGTAACTGTAGCATGGAACATCGTTGAAAAGTCTTGCGTATCACATTTTATATTAAATATGATAACACACTTCATTGTGATTAAAGAGCTGCTTTCATACCAGAAATATCAATCTTGGAATTTTTTGCAGTCATGTTTTGTAACGTGTAAGCAGACTGATGAAATACATAATAAATACTTACCGTATTTACTGGAATATTAAGACAGTATGAAAAATACCAGCAGCTGGCGCCAAATAAGTTTTTCCCCCAAGTGAGTCATGAATTTTGAACACCTGTCACACGTACGCATCGGTAAGATGCAGGGAAGCAACCGCAACACAAAAACAGCTCGGAAAAAACAATAGAGGAGGATTATGCAAATGTTAAGATAATGTCGAGCAACAGCAAGAAACACAGGGTATCCGCAGGGTCTTAAAAAGTCGAAAATCCTATCATTTGAATTTAAGGCCTTAAAATATCTAAAATTCTCTTAAAATTGCATAATTATTCATCATTAATTATTTAAAACAAATGCATGAACTTCTGTCGCGCTTTTAAATGTTTTGTTTTTTGAGGACGCTATACTATACCAATGAAATGCAACTAAAGTACTAGTGCAGACCAGCCAGAACTTATTGAGAACATTGTTTTTGTATTCCAATGAAAGAACTATAAATAAATTCATACTTTGCAAGTAATTCCGGGCCCTCGATGTCCCTTCATGTCTTTTTTTGCCAGCATGGATGTGAAATGGGTCTTAAATTGTATTCATTACTTGTTCGCTACTTGTAAAAAAAGCCTTAAGTTTGACGTGTTGAAAACGATGGAGTTCACGGTGTTGAACAACCAGCCATTTCCGGTCGCTGTGCACTTTATTTTTGGTAAGAAGCTCTAATCAGGTCTGTTAACCTGTTGTGCAAGTTGTGTTTGTTTTTAAAATGTGAAAAAGAAAAGACTAAAGGAACTGATATAATTTAGCAGTTTGGACAGCAATTTTCTAACCTTTTCAATTGTATTTGAGAGAACTACCTCATGTGCAGTCAAAACAACAACAATTGTGTATTGTTTCACCGGGATTGGTCAATGTTTTTCCACAAAGTAAGATTGGAACATTGAAGATGTATGCTATCAGTTATTTTAAAAACGGGTATCGGCCAAAATTGGAATTGGCAGGGTCAGGCCTTTAAAGATCGGTGATCGGCCAGAAGTTTGGAATTGTTGCACCCCTCGTCACAATAGTAATCATAAAGAACATATCTCATTCAATAGCATGAGGAAGTATGCATGTCCAAACGTTTGACTGGTCGTGTAGCAATTGACGCTTGTGTATCAATATCGCATCGTCGAGACAACAACGCATCACAAGATCAACATTTTGTCTCACGTTGTGTTCCACCTGCAGCAATGTTCTTTGCAGAACATTCACATTTTAGGGATAAGCCATAACACAGTCCTTCCTGTGGCTGAAATCCCACTAATATAGGGGATTAAGCCCAATGCGATACCTGCCATGAATTAAGGGATGAGAGGGAGGACGCAACCTACTAGGTGTTTGCATGATGTCCCTTAAATCCTAGCAAGGGTAAGCTTAAGACATTAACCTCTCTTAAAGTTGAGCTTAACAGCATATTTTCATGAATGTATTTGCAGATTTGCATGCTTTTCCAAAGGACTAACTCAATTTCTGTAACCTCCTTAACACAAGAACCTTTTTTTTTTACTAGTCCTATAATTGTTTAATTGAAACGTACGCAGTATTTTACTCCTCAAGTACCACATTCCACCAAGGTGTACACTTGACCCAGTAGCTACGAGACAGGCAGTAAACATTATTGCTTGCGCAATGTGTGATACAAAGTGTAATTCAGAGGGGCCGTGAACTGGGCGGTTCTGTGCTGTACTTTATGGCTACTCAGTTCCCACAGGATATTTAGTGTGCACTGTAGCAGAAACAAACCCCAGCAGTTCTACAGTTTAGGCTGCAACATGCAGAGGCGTGACATTATCAGTGTCTGTCTCGCCACTGAGGATGCCAAAATCCACCGGGGTGGTTATGTAACACTGCGGGGGCATGGACAAACAAGGGCTATCACCACTCTTGGCAAACCTCTTAGGTCTCTCCCCTTCGTGTCAAGGACAGACGCAGACTGTCCACTCCCTCTGTCACTTGCATAAAGAACTTGTCATCTTTCCCGTCCAAAAATAAGGGTCCTGCTTTGCAAGTGATGTATGTAAGTGATGGTATTTACGTGATCCGTATCATCTATACACAGGCTCAATATGTCACCCACTATTAAAAATAGACTGGCATGCTTTAGCAATTTAGTTTTCCTTCCTTTGCTATGACATTCCGAGGCAGGTTTCAACTTAAAACATTTCTTTACACAGTTTCAACGATGTGTTTGCTTGACAACAGCATGCAAACTGAACGTTTTTTCAAAACCTGCTGTTGTTTCTTTGAAAACATTTTAAACAGTTATGATAACGGCACTGCTATTGCGAATTGGATCCACAAATATGGTGACCAAGGGATATGAAAATTTGGATAAGACCCGGAACAACAAGGGCTTGGTCCACATGTGATTCTCGTAGCTAACTTCAGGTTGGACACCTTCAGACAGCAAACTCGTTGAGACTGAATCAACAGCGCCTCTGCTGGTTGCTGCCATGTGGTGTTTTGCCTCAATTGCTTCAAGACAAAAATCAATCAGTTCAACTGAACAGTTTTGGGTGTATTTTGATGTCTAAAGGAGACAATATGTCCGTTATGTGAGGTTGAGCTAAATCTCTCTGCTATGGCCTGACTTCTCTAGGCAGCATTATTATGTTCAATATAACGCTGGCATCGAAACGGGGGTTCACAACATCCAAACATATGGTAGACCCAAAGAAAACATCTCTTTCAAACCTGTTAAGCTAACTTCAGATTTGACAAAGGCAATATTATTTGAGTTTGAGTTCCACAGTGACAGAGTAGACCCTACACAACGTGCTTCACAAAATCAGTTTTAGGGGAGTAGGAGTAGTCCTCATTTGTGTCATATTTTCCAAGGGGAGGCTCACTGTGCCACACTTTGAAAACCCTTGCTCTGGAATAGAGCTATGACATAAGGGAAGCCTAAAGCTCTGACTAATTAGTTATGTATAGTGCAGTGCGTCTGGGCTGGTAAAGAAGAAAAGGTTGGAAGGAACTGGGAATGCAGGAGTTGACGTCATGGTCACTAAGCACTTACTACAGCCCTCACACTCACTAGCCTGTCACAGGTTTTTTTTTTCCCCTTTAAATCGCCTGCTCTTTTTAGTATGCCAAGACTTGCCGTGATTGAATGTGCTTTGGAGTTAAATGGCATACTTTGTGAACTTTCTGAACTATTTATAACAGTTATATTGTAGATGTGTGTGTCAGCGAGAAATGTTTGAAAAGTGATAATATAGCAATATGGACACGGGGCGACTACAATATGGAGGACGACTGTGCCAAGCAACTTTATATGAACTCAGGTCATTACAAAAGACAGAGAATGGTCTTTAACCATTTGCTGTATGTCAAGAAATTAGTGTGAGCTAACAGGGATTATTTCACTCTGCAGTGTGCGTTTAATATGTGGCAACTGCTCCTGGTACAGAGAAATGTATGATATTAAAAAGTAAACATGCTCTCATTGCAACAAGAACACAATAACTTTCCAATAGAAGTTATCATGCTTCATGTTATACAATAGGTTACTAGGCGTTTGTGCGTCTCTGTCTAATAGCTATGGAGTCTTCGTGGCATGAATGCTGCCTCAATCAGATGAACAATGAATGCAGCCCCCCCTCACATTGTGACCTCTGCTAAGGATGAGTGTTTGACTCCTTGATTCATGACATGACCACTGCAGACAACAGGACGCCTGAGCAGAATAACTTGCTTAATACCTACTTGCTAGGAATAACAGAAATGTTGCATAACATGAAAGCATGTCTGATTGGATCAAATTATTTGCAACCTTTTAATTATTTTCAATCATTTCCTCGAACGAGATTAAATACTAAAAGTCGCTTGTGCTTAAAATGTCATTCTAAATCACACCACAAATTGATCTATAACCATGTCAAATGATTAATCCTACCCTAAAAATATTTTGCATGGCCGTTTTTTCCAATTTTATCTTTTATTGGATGGACTTTTATTGGATCTTTTATTGGATTAGGGACATGACTCACAGAGGTTTGTTCCAAAAGCCAAACAATATTGTTGGTCATGTTGTGTAATAAAAAAGTACATTCAGCAATACATTGGTTGCATTATTTTTAATGCTTTGAAGAGCTATTTTCATAACCATATTCGAATTCCACAAATTCACATTTGTAAAAAAAAAAAAACATATTTAAAAAAAAAAAGAAAGGACCGCATCGGATTGGCAAGACTATGTTTCTCGGGCCATTCCGAGACGAGACAGCGAAACCAGTGAAAGTTACGGAGAAGGAAGAGAGACATGTCAAGGCAGAAAGTTTTTGACCAAACAGACCCACTCAAGTCTAAACTCAGGTCATAGAAAATAAGCAGTCTCAGAACACAATACGGACAATCCACCCCAATCCCGGTCTTGTAGGATCCTGCCTTTATAATGTAATGGAGATGCATCACAGTGAAATAAAAATGTGTAGATACCTTTAAGGATGCAGTTTTTGGAATGATCATTTTGGCATACTTCTGGGAGCAGCTTGGAGTGTTGCTTTCGTACATTGGAGGAAGGCCAAGTAGAACACCACTAGTGAGGGAATCGGTCAAAGATCAGCAAGACTAAGGTTTCCAAGAACTTGCATGCATCGATAAAATGATGCTTCTCTGGGATCATGTTCTTTTGGCGTAAGTAGCAGCAACTGGCCATGAAAAGTAATGCTGTTCTTGTAGTAAAATGAGAAACATTGTTGGGAAATCAATAGGCCTATTGCCTCAAAATAGACAAGTGGTACATGAAAGAGGACAAAGAGGGAGGAGTGCACCACCTCTCTGCAACCAGGAGAGGCATAATAATGACAAAACTTGACATTAGCTATGGGAATTTGAGCTACAGTTCTTACAGATAGAAGACATTCAAAGAGAGATTCTCCCATTACTTAACACCTCTCATAAAAAAATAAGTCATTAAATACTTTACATTTTGGCAATTGCCCACCCCTCCGCATTGCACACTGGTCATAGGTTGCACCAAAATTGAATGGCTGCCGATAAGTTTCCATGATTGTTGAATGAAATGTGCACACAGCATGTGCACATGCTGAAAATGCAGAGGATAATGGGCCATCTAGTTAATAATGCAGCAGAGGAATTGCTATGCACCACCTTTTGTCAGGAAACCTAATTTCCTTCTTGTTCTTGTTTCTCACGCGCCTCCTTACAGCGCACTTTAATTTGTTCCTATTGTACGTCTAAATGTGACGGATGTGCATCGTAGAAAGGAAAACACAGCTTCCATGTTCTTTGGATAGTCATATAGCTGATAGTTGTCAGCTATATGACAGCGGAGTGAATTGTCTTTTGTCATCTTGAGAAGCATCTGTGCAGTCGAAAGATTAACCTTGTAACCTCAGCAGGCACATTAAATCATTTTGAGGTTTTATGACGGACACAGTTTTAGCCTTTGGGAAGCTGACAGACTCCATGTTGCTCATACTTGACTGTCCTGCTAAAACAGAAAGGTGGTTGACACGAGTAAATTAGATTTCTATGAATTTTGTCAATCTAGTCAGTCAGTTAGACTGGACCGACATGTACGGTAATCCCTCGCTGCTTCAAATTTTACTCTCTTATCACGGTTTTTCAGAAATATATTATTTGGGGCCTGCAAGCAAAGCGCAGAAGCCCATCGTACTATTACTATTCCTACTATTCCTACTCTTCCTACTATTTCTTTATTAGATCTTATCCCGCTGCAACAAATGCAGGACAAACCATACAAAATACCACTGCATATGTCACGTCATTGCACAGGTCTGGATCATGGTTAGTATGCTGTTTATAGTGTACAACTATAAACACACTGCCGGCATTTCCTATCCAGATTCTTTTGTTTGCCTTGAGTGCCATCTTGTGGTTCTTAGGACCGTTACAGTTCGCTAGCTTGATGCAAATATCTCATGAAAAGTCCCATAGACGGTTGAAACGAATGACATCGCAATCATTTGATGTGTAGTTTAGCTTGATTACAGGTAAAATGTGTGCACTAAGCACATAAAACATTGTTTAGATATACAAACTGTTGAACCAGGAGGTTAAAACAACTAATAAGTGAGGTAATATGACGTAGTTAGAATATTTAGATGTGCATTGGCTAGCGATTGCTAGTTAGCACTGTAAAGAGTGTAATGGTAAAGCGTGTAAACAGATGCAAGAAAAGTCGAACACCAATAGGTTTGTTTGATAAGGGAGTAATCACACATGCTGGCATCGATTTGGCCAAACCAACATCAAAGGTGCAGTTAATTCACAACTAGTAAGCTGCCTAAACGGGTTGACGTCAAAATCCAATTAGAAATGTCAGTCTGTCTTTAAAAAACACAGGCATGATAGGTTTCCCCACATGGCAGCAACCAGCAGGATCAATTAATTCAAGCCCAGCTGGTTTACTGCCGAAAGGGGTTGCAATAGAAATCAAACGAGAAAGAAAGCTATTAAACATCATAATTTGACTTCTTGTAACATGTCCTGATGTATTAACAACAAGGTGATAAATACTGCAGCACCATAGACAATACTAGCGAGTGAAAGGAGTGAGGTTGCTGAATTTAGCACATCGATAGGGCTGTACCTGCTGCTTCAATATTTTCAACAACGATTTTGGCGGCGAGACTGGTGATTATCAGGTCGGGGTTGCATTTTCTGTTCCACTTTGCATGTGTATATGGACGTGAAGAGGTTTAGCTCTGAGCGTCTGCTGCCTTGCTATTTACTTTTTATCGTTAATGTCTTAGTAGGAAAGACAGTTGAAAATACATACAAGAGTAATTTATCACATTTTCCAATCATCTCCAAATGCCCATCCTTATCTCATGATACTGTCATAATTATTATTTTTTTTAAAATCTTAAATAACAACCTTCCATGTGATGTTGTTTTTAAACCGCAAAAGCCACACACTCACAAAGCCATCTTTTTAGCCTCTTGGCCTCAGCCCTCGATAACAAATTGCCATTTAAGCCTTCGTTTATGAGTTTGGTGCCTACATAATGGAGAGTCGTCTCCGGTCACTGCTTACCATTTAACGTGATGGATGCTGACGAGATGGATGAATGCCCTGTGATTTGAGTGAGTCAGACACGAGGTGCTTCTCATTTTGCCTTATTTGTCCTCATGCTTTTTTTCTTACTCTTGTCCTCCTGTTTCGTTTCTTCACGTGAGGTTTGATGAGACGACGTGATGGAGGAGTAATGAAGGGAATTAGATTGTGTTGAATGCGTTCTTTCCGTGGATTGTCAGGTGTCCAGCTGAATCCTTGGTGGGCTTGGACCACTGTCCGCATGAATGTACTGTATTGTGGTGTATAAATATGCATTTTTACCTATTTATTTTATTACTTCTTTGAATGAGGCAAAATTGAGTGCACTACTTGGCTGCAACCAGCAGAGGCACTGTTGATTCAGGGGCTGTTGAGCTCCATTGATGCCACGGTAGCATTATTTGGCACTATACAAGAATGTTACAATGGAACCTTGGTTAGCGTACACTCGGTTAGCTTGGATTTAACCTTGAAATTGTATGGCAAAATTTTGCATGCATTTTGCGTTCTGTACAATATGGCACGCGTCTTGTGTTATTTAATACACTACAAGAGTCCAACATAAAAAATAACCAACATAAAAAAATCTGCCATTATTCATAAATAAATAATAAAGACTTCTGAATTCCAAACAAAAATTCTGAGCATAGAATATCCGACAAAAAAAAATATTTTTGTATAGCAAAGTCAAGAACAGCTTTCATGGAAATATAGATTACTGTACCGGCAGCTCTGATACAAGAATAATGCTTTCAGACTTCAGTATGTTATGAATAACCAAAAAACTAGGCTGCCCTTATTCACAAATAATACAAAAATACAAATGAATAGGCCACAAGAAACCAGCATGCCTCTGCAACATTATTGAACAGCTCCGCCATATGCGCACCCGTATGGATCTCATTCATTCCTTAGCTTCCAGTCATTTGTAATCTGTTACAGTGACATAACAGCGCCTTTTTCGAGTTGGGTGGAAAATTAGTTATCACCTGCTCGATGGTTCTCTGGCCGGCAGCAGCTTCAGCTGCCTGTTTGTCCTCCTCGTTCGAGTGGAAACGTGCTATGTGGTTTTTCATATTTGTTGTGTTCCCAAAATATTTTAAGTGCTTCCAGTGAGTGCGCTTCAGAGTTTACGCTCAGCCATTCTGGCAACGTCTTACATTGAGGTGCACCACCATAAACTGTCCGGGCGGCACTTCCGCGTTCCGTCACTTCGTTGAGTTTTTTTTTTTTTGGTCCGTCAGCATGATTATTGACATTTATGAATCAATTAATAATCGTCACTGTCCGGTTTACGATGCATCTAAGAATCGGTTATTTCCCCCAACCCTATTATATAGTATTATAGTCACTAATAATAAAAATAATGATAACTAAAACAATCTTCCTAAACAATTGATCCGTGCCCTGTGATTGGCTGGCGACGAGGGTGTACCCTGCCTCCCGCCCACATGCAGCTGAAATAGGCTCCAGCATACCCCCCTCGACCCTAGTGAGGACAAGCGTCATAGAAAATAAATGAATGAATGAATAATTTATTCAAATAAATATTTTTCAGCATTGGTGGAGTTTAACGATATGTTGAATTTCATTATTGAAATTATTACCACTTTGTATCTGTATCCTTTCTTGCTAGTTCTGTTAGTTGCTGGGGGGGAAGAAATTCTGGTAAATGTGGAGAATGCTGCCTCTATTTTCCAAATTATCCCTTCAGTCGCTAAGCTGTGAAGCGAGAGCTTGGTAGTGTTGACGTTGCACACAGGAGACTACTTCATGGGAAAAAAAATTTAATAAGAACCGTGGGTGTGTGGGTGCTTGTCACTCTCAAACGTAGAGTGAGGCGACGATGACGGAAATAACCCTGTTCAACTCGCGGTGATGCGTGGGGAATAAATAGAGTAGATGCAAGCTGTGGTGAATAACTCCATGAAAGAACACAAAGGCCACTTGGAGATTGAATGATCCGCGTCAGGTTGTTTGTGTGCCCAGACCCACATACACCCGCTAGAGGGAGTGCATACTGGCACATGGAGGCCATACACACTCTTATTATGTTTTCTTGAGGACATTTTCGAAGTTGGATCATATTGTGATCTAACTTTTCCACTTTGGGTGATATGATTCACAATCATAGCCAAATCATACCATTGCGAAATTGACTGGAATATTTCATCCATTGAGCTCCATAGTGGCTTATTTCTACAAAAACAATTACAGTATTCCCTCATTTATCAATTCCAGAACCCGCCGTGATAATTGAATTTCCACAGCGCAGGATTCTTTATTTATAAATCAAATATTTTTGTAGTAAGATCATAGAAAACCTGTTTACGACCTGCTAAATATGGGTTTTAACAATATTACTGCAAATATGAAGTAACACCCTTATAGTCACTTTTCCAACCATATTAGACGTCGTTCCTTTTTAACTTCCTGTTTCTGTACAATACTTCTTATGGCTTTTGTCTCATCAATGTGACATTGCTGACACCTAGTGACCAGTGTAGAATACTACATATCATCGCAACGTCTTTGAACGCATCTTCTGAATGCCTTATATTTGTATTCCATTTTATTTAGCCATTTTTATGTTTGGAAAAAAAAGTAAAATTTGCTTAAATATGCATATTTTTGGACTAGCGATCGACCACATTTGATCACGAAACAGCGATGATTTATTTATATATTTTTGAAAAACCGGGATAGAGTGAAGCCGCAAAATTCAAAGTGTGAAGTGGCGAGAGATTACTGTAGTGGTGAAATGTTAGCTAGCTAGCTAACACAGTAACGTTGATCAACATTATTGCTGGAATACTTTTTTCCTGGTTATTTTCCTGTTTTTTTTCACTTGTTGCTGGGCAGATTTTCTGTCTCAAGCCTAACACACAATTTGTATGTTTGTGCCAGCCATGCTAATGTTGTTATTTTTGCAACAGGGAAAGTCGGCAGGAGATATACTCTTAAAACAGGATTATATTTACACAATTGAATCACAAATCTACATTAAATATAAAGTACATAGCGGTCTATGTCCTCCAAAGGCCTTTGACCTTGTTGGCATAAGTTCTTTTTGCTGACACTCACGGCTTTGCTCCTTTCCTGTGTGCCATAGCTCTGTGGCGTCGAAAATGACCACGGCACGGTACCGTCCCACCTGGGAGCTGGCCGTGGACCCCCTGGTCTCATGTAAGCTGTGCCTTGGAGAGTTCCCCCTGGAGCAGATGACCACCATCACGCAGTGCCAATGTGTCTTCTGTACACTGGTGAGCAAATAACTAACCTCTGTCACCAGAGAAAATGGAGAGCCATATTAAAAATTCAAAAACCTAATGTTGGTTTGACTTTTTTAATTGAACCATTGAAATAAATACATTTTTCAATGATATTCTAATTAATTGAGATTGTATTTATCTTCTCAGTGCATCAGTCTGACTGGATGTTCTTTCTTCACAGTGCCTGAAGCAGTATGTGGAACTCCTGATTAAAGAAGGCCTTGAAACTGCAATTAGCTGTCCTGACTCTGCCTGTCCAAAAAGAGGACACTTGCAGGAAAATGAGGTACTGGGACTGTGTCGTTCAACCATATGTGGTGACTCATAGGCAATAAGACCAACATGCCCTGCAGCCGGCTCATAAAATTATATCTACGATGTCCCTTAATGTGGTTTTGCAAGCTGTATTTTCCATAAACAAATAGGCATGTCATTGCCGTGAACAATGAGTAAAAATGTGCACCACATTTGCACATGAACATGCATCAAATTTCCCAGAAATAATCAAATTAGTGGTGGCTTAAACACTCTAGTCTCTTTCAAGACGCACACTGCTCTTGTCAATATGTTTATTCCATTTTAATGAGCGATCCTGTGCTGAGGTCTGGTGGGGAACTCGGAGAAGTTTGTCTCACTGTTGCTTGTGCGTACTCTGAAAGCAACACCTGCGCCTTATATTTATACACAAACACAGGATGGTCCTTTCATTACTTAATAACCTAGCTGTTTATGCTAGGTAAGGGCTTGGTCATTCAAAATAGTGACTTTCGGTCATTAAGAATGAACCTCAAGTCGAAAGTCTTCTTGAGTATTACAATTTGGAATTTGACCAAAATTTTAAAGGGGACCTAATATACTAATTTGTGGGCCTTTTGTATAGAGTGCTGGACTCGAGCAGCTAGAGCAGCTACACACGATAACCCGCACAGAAAGCTTTCTAGATCTGCACAGACTCCTGCAGTGTTTCCTGCCTCCCGCCCAAACGGTCTGTGTAATTTACTCCACTCCAGGTACGCCTCCGGCCGAGCCCACTCTACTGTGATTGGTCACACTCCCAAGCGCTCCCGAGGACTTCCGGACAGCTGCTGAACCCCTTTTGTCCGATTACTTACACAAAATAAACACAGTTAGGACACTGATAAATTGTTACTTACAGCTTGCTCTTCTGACTCTTCAACACACCCAATAACTTTGGAAAGGCGTATGACTTCAGCAACAGTTTGGTGGATAGTCCAGCTTTATATTGGCCCATGTTCACAAAACAGTCCCGTGTGAAATGCCGTTGCTGGCCGGGAATCAGCAACTCCAACCACTTCTGCCTGATGCTTGCCTCTTTAGGCACATCCGAACAAACATTTCCTGGGAGCCATACATGCTAACAGTGAACAGAGCAGAGCTAACTTTTTGGTACAAAACCTTTGTTTCGGTACAGTCGCATACTGATTTCCCAAGGGTACACATTCAAATGAGGGACAGGAAGTATAACTGCCTCGCACCAAGTGTGTACTCAGTAAAAAATAAAATAAAATAAAAAAATACAGTGCAGGCCAGCCTTTGCCTAGCAGGAGTCATGGCTAGCGAGAAAGTCCCAAAGGGAAGCCGGATCCTGGAGACCTTCCTCAGCCTTTAGAGTTTCCTTTTTCGTCCACTGTTGCCTTCTCGGTGAAATACGTAAACGGACAAAAACAAGTGGATAAGACGAAAGCAGTTTGCCGACATTCAGTAGAGATCCGAAACTGGACTACATCTGTCGGAGGGCCCTATGAAATCCATTTGATTTTTTCCCAAATTCCGTTTTTTCTGTTTAAATTGTTGGAATTTAGTTGTTTGTTTTTTTTTACCTTTTACACTTGTTTTACCACCATATAGTGTGTTATTTCCGTGTCACTGAATAAAATGTCTGTTATTTAATTGCAAAAATCCTTCCATTTATTGATGCTATACATCATTGAATAATTTTGCCCAGTATTTCAGAAACGGATGTAGCTTGGCTAGCTAATCTAATGGGATGTCCGCCTCTGCACACATTGCTACAAAATCCTCAACAAACTGTAAGAAAGACAAAGTCCCCGATGCGATTCCAATCGCTTTATAAAAAGTGGTAAAACACAACACGCTGTAAACACACTCATACAGTACACACACAGCCCCACTAGCATGCTCTGCTAAACTAAGCTAACCCAGCCAGCCTCCATTCAGGCTCGGTAATGAGGAATGATTTCAAAGTTTTTTTGCCAACTTAGCCTTTCAGTTGGCTCCTTCGACATGTTGTTTAGTTCGGAAGAGTGTTTGTAAGGAGATGCCACCACGAATGAGCAATCCACTGGGGAAATATCTCCCCACACAAACGTTCCTTCTCCTCATGATGACAGCATTTCATTCACATCATGTCAATTTCTGTGAGATTCCGTGAGATGTTTAATAGTTTATTGCGTTTATATTGGCCAATTCCGGAATTCCATTAATGTGGAACTCATGGAGCCCTGACTATGGAACTATTAAAAGGTGTGCTTCAAGTAGTACGGAACTTTAAAAACAATTCAAAGTTGCCTCCTTCAGTTTTTCTCTGTGCTATATCTACATTTTATTTTTTTATCTGAGAAATGTATTTATTGAAACATTTCTTGCCAGCTGTTTGAAGTTTCATTTTAAAAATCATCAAAGCTGATTACACTAAAGCAGTTATATATAATAGTATATGTTTAAGAATTTTGTTCCATTACCGTACCGAAAATGAGCCAAACCGTGAGCCTTAAAACGAGGTACGTACCTAACCGCGATTGTGGCGTACCGTTATTCCCCTGGTATACAGTATATAAAAACCTCTTGCACGATACCTCATCAATGAAGTTGATCCAGTAGGTTTGCTTTTTCTTTGGCTTTTTTGTAACAACAATTCCTGCAGTTAGGTTGCGGTCATGCATGGTGTCACACTTCAACAGATATTTCTAGTTTCATTAGTTCCAGTGGGAGAATGCAGAAGAAAATAGGAAATGTGGAGACTGAAATACAAATTTGAGGTCAACCAGGGTCCCGGAACAGATTGTGTTTGATGTCATACGTTCCATGATCCATTATCCAGTACATTACAAAATTACACTAATTTGCTATGTCACCTACAACATACAGCTAAGATGTGGATGTTTTAAGATGTATTGCGCCACACTGGAGCATATTTAATGTACAAAACGTATCAAAGTGACCCTTGTATATTTCAGTTGTTTAGTAATATACTGAACAACTGAAAAGGTTTGGACAAAAAAAACCACACCGGTGGAATGTGATGGAATGAGGTTCCCTGCCAGGGTTTGGCAACCTTTATCATCAAAAGAGCCATTTTGCCTCCTCTTCCAGTAAAAACAATAAACGGCCAAAAAAACCTGTCTGCAACCGCAAAACATTACACAACTTTTAAACTTCAAAAAAGCTTTTCAGTTTTACCTGTCCTTACAACATAATTCAACTAACACAAGTGCAGAGTGCATGTGTAGGCCTACTTTGAAATGATTTAAACACTAAACTATGTAGGCCTTTTTGAGTCGTTCCCATATTTGTATCAAATTAAAAGAAGACTTAGCCTCAACAAAGAGGCTGAAGAGCCACGGGTTGCCGACCACTGCCCGAGGCAGACAAAGTTAGCATGTCCATAACTCTTGAGTCTCCAATTTGCTAAGCTAGACTGTGTTCACATGACATGTGTGACGTGTTCATGTTACTCAATCTGTAATCTTCCTTGTCCACGTATTCTGTGTTTTTCATGACTTTATACCTTATCTATCGATTCCAAATGCTGAGATTTTTATTGTGCTATTACTCTAGAAACTTGGCATTCTGTGTATCGAATTGCTTTTAGCAGCCTCTGTCTATAAATAAGCTCAGCGACCTCATTATTTCCTCTTGTCTTCTGCCCTTGTAGATTGAGTGCATGGTGGCCGCAGAGATGATGCAGCGATACAAGAAGCTGCAGTTTGAAAGAGGTGAGTCAATGCAAAAAAAAAAAAAAAAAGAAAAGAAAACGGGTGATGATGTCCTGCTTCAACGGGATGATGGTGTGTGCAGCGACGGCCAATCAGATAATCACGTGGACCCCTCTGCCCCCTTCCCAGTGCTCCTCCCTCCTGCTAGTGTATTGCATGGCGACACACAAAAGGATGACGACAATGGAGGCTTGCAGCACGTGTAGCTGCACTGAGTCAATCAGTTACACGCTTTGAATGTGTTTGCTGGTGGAGTACACGCAAATCAGGGCTTCAGCTAAGAGAAGAGCTCAGCGGCATCAATCATCACGCTCGCAGCGACGTTCCATGCAGGATGGAAACTATAGAAACGTCATCCTGGAGTGAGCACTAATAAAGTGCTTAATATTTAACAATCTACACACATCTACTTCGATAGCATTCGGTGCAGGAAATATGACTGCTGCTCTTGTTTGTCTCACTGACTGCTTTAATTGCGCCCATTCTTATCAGCACATTTGCTACCATGGAGAACAGTAACCAAGCGACGCAATCATGCTTTAATGGCACTCACCCTGCAGGTCGTCCGCCTACACGCCGGAACACAATGTACATTGAAGTCGGCAGTCTACAAGAGTACTTTTTTTTTTTTTTTTTTTTTTGCAGAAGAGCTCAGAGTAAATTGTCATTTTACTTCCTAGGTAGAGCATTTCCACACTTAATTATCCACGTGTTTGTAGTTCTTGTTAATAATAGCTGATATTGATCTTTTGGAACATATTTTAGCACACAAAGGTTTGACACTCCATTTGACTCGGAATATAATAATGTCAGAGCTACAAGTAGTATTTTAATCATGTGCCAATGATGCCATCCTACATATTTCGTGCCATTAGAGGTGCTCTTGGATCCTTGCCGGACGTGGTGCCCCTCCTCGACCTGCCAGGCCGTGTGCCAGCTGAAGGAGGCCGACTCTCCAGCGCTACCCCAGCTGGTCCAGTGCGCCGTTTGCGCTCTGGAGTTCTGCTCGGCCTGCAAGGCCAACTGGCACCCGGGTCAGGCCTGCCCGGAGAATAGCCTTCCCATCACATCCTTCCTACCGGGAGAGAACAGGTATCGTTTCTTATGCGTTATCTGATGTCACATTCTTGCAGGCTTGTGTTGTGATGACCCACTGTGACGGGGGCCTTTACATATTTTAAACATGATCAAACAACATAACATTGACCTAGTTTGCTCAATGGAATTCAACCTGAATTCCATTTTATCAGCATCGAGTGTCAAAAGAATTACGACTATGACAACAACCTTGCTTTTTTCACAATACAATACAATTTATGATCTATTTATGAACTTACGATTGAACAAAAAACACAGTATCTGTTGCTTTAGGAATATACTGTCGAATTAGCCACCCAGTAAACTGAACAAGATGACATTTGATGAATTTTAAATGCATTTCATGTTAAAACAGAATTAATGTTGCTGTCCACTACGGTTGCACAATTCCAGGATGTTTTTTCTCCAAGTTGCAAATGTTCCAAAGGAATACATGGGAATGCACAGGAATAAGTGTCTTGTGTTTTTGAAAAGCGCTCTATGAATTATTGTTTTTTATTAGCAGCAATAAACTGGAAGTTTGCACAATGTGTGTCTATAATGGAAACAGATTTGATTGCAGCTTTTTCAGCTACTGGGTACATCTATTGAATGTATTTATTTAAAGGTTAACATGAAAATAAATAAATCAGGCAATAAATCAGTAGTTAGGACAAAAAAGTAGTCAGATATTGAAAAAAAAAAGTTTCCTTCAGACAAAATTTGTGTTACTGTCTTCCTTTTTACACTTACTTATTTACACTTACACAAAATCCTGTTCATTCTCATGTGAACTCTCGGATTTGTTCAACTGTATTTTTCTGAAATTCTTTACACATACTTCCATTGGAAGTTGCCAGAAATGTTCCTTTGCAACCTTACAATATGGAAGCATGTACAGCGGCACGTCGGTTTTCGTTCATTAATTTAATTCAAAAGGTCATAAAAATCAAAAGATACAAAAATAATGTCAATCCAATTAATCCCTTCCAGACACCCAAAAATATTAACAAAAAAATATATTTTATAGACACTAATTATAGTTTTACATCTAGAAAACAACACAAAATAAATCATAAACATTTTTAAGTACTTAATTCCACATGTGTTCATTCAGCTTCAGTTTTGAGAATCTACAACATAAATAGTCATTTTCATGACGTAAATAGTCTTGACAATGACTGTTTACGTTGTAGATTTGATAGGACGTCAAGAAAACGAATTGAATGAGAAGGCGTGTCCAAACTTTTGGCCTGTACTGTAGGGCTATACTTGGTCTTGACATATTGACAAGTAGCGATCGATACTTTATACTGTGCCCATCTTCTTAGCTTTTAGTGCCATTTGTCAATACATTGCTGTATTCGTGATGTGCATTCATAGATTTAATCCGACAGCAACAATAAATAAGAAGACATAAAAGAATATGTTGCAACGACAGTACAGTCCAACCTGGGCACGGTGCCCACTTCGTGCATAGAGGGGGTTCAGAAAGGGGCTGCCCCGAGACACACAGCATGCTGCTGACCTATTTCTCTGTGCTATCCTCTTACTGTGGAAAAAGTCATTAGGCTTGTAAGGCTTCCTCTATAAGAGGCCACCACGGAGAGGATTAACAAGTCTACTCTTAGACTTCACACTTGTTGACTGCATACTCATGCTGCTTTGCACACCTGACCTTTTATTGTGACGTTTAAGTGCACTCTGAGGACAAACCAAAATGATTTACATTATCGAGGGCTGTTATGCGGCATTATTTGACACGCCTGTTGATCATAGAATGTTAAAAGCTGCCAATCAGATATTGGACTGGCGTTTGTAGAGATAGCTCCACAAACAACAGGATGTGGAGCACGCACACCACAAAAAAGTGGAGCAATCCTGTTTTGCAAGTTCACGATGGCCATCGGGTGTCACATGAGCACATGCACGCAGAGAACGTCAGTAACTCGCTGCAAAGATCACAGATGAATAGTTTAACTGTTCAGTGATGATGAATGGGGGCTGTTTGCCTTTGATCAAAGATAATATTGGAAAATAATGATTAAACTATTTTGTAACTCCTATTTAGTGTCGTTACTCGACCTCAATGTTTATAGTTTCTATATTATTTCTTTACAATTTAGCAAAAATGGTGAATCGTTTAAACATTATTTTTATATGTACAGTCATCTTTTGTTTATTGGTTACCGAATTATGATTCCTTATTTATAAATCAAATATTTTTGTAGTTAGAGCATAGAAAACCTGTTTTCGACCTTCTAAATAAAAATTTGAACATTATTAGAGCCCTTTAGACGTCAAATAACAGCCTTATAGTCACTTTTCCATGCCTATTACTCAATATAGTAGACATAACATGAGAAAATAAGACATATAAGACATAAATAAGGCATAATATAGACTCACATGTTAGCATTGAAAGACTTCCTTGTTCTATTTTTAGCCTCTGCTGTAAAATACTACAGATCACAACAGTCCATCTGGCTATTTTTATGCTTGAAAATACTTAATTTAGGACAAAGAACGGACAAAGAGCTTTAAAAGTGAATAGAAGGATTTGGAGAACAGGGGTGACGTGGTCACGGAGGCGGGTGCGTCTGAGTTGGCAGGCTGGGGAGTTCTGAATATATTGAAGTTTATTGAGGGTTTTGAATGGGAGGCCCTAGAAGATGTTATTACAGTAGTTGAGCCTGGTGGTGACGTGGAAAAGGGATTCATAGTGAAGGGCAAAGACGGGCGATGTTTTTAGGTGGAGGAAAGCAGTCCGGGTTAGGAGAGGGTGCTGTCGAGGAATGTGCCAAGATTACGAACGTAAGGTGAGGGATTGAGGGAGGTGTCGATGGGGAGGGAGAAGCTGTTGGCTGTGTTTGTGAGGGGTTTGGGACTCGATATCTGATTTGTCTCAGTTCAGTTTGAGGAAGTTGAGTTGGACCCATGATTTTATTTTCGAGAGGCTGGAGGGGTGGAGAGTGGTGTGTGTGGAGGCAGGGATAGACTTGGATATATCCTTGGCGTAACAATGGAACTGGAGTCCAAGACGGCGGATGATGCTATCTAGAGGAAGCAAGTACAAGATGAAGAGGAGGGGTCCAAGCACCAATCCCTGGGGAACACTTTGAGACAGGGGGCCAGTGGAGGAGGAGCAATGGTTTGTGTTGATGAATTGATGATGGCCGGTGAGATATGACAGAATCCAGGGGAGTGCAGCTCCAGTGCTGAAGGGTGGATGAAAGGCGGGAGAGGAGGATGGAGGGACTGATAGTGTGGATGGTGGGGTGGTCTGAGTCCGATGCGATAAGAAGGTTTTGTGATTTTGAGAAGAGTTATTTCAGTACTGTGGTGTGAGATTGAAATGGTTCAAATAGGTTACTGGAGTTGAGGTGGGTTTTGAGGTTGCTTGATGTTGATTGATACTTGACATAAATGGTATTATTAGGGCTGTCCAAACCTTTCCTACAAAGGGCCTCGCTTCCTCACTATAGCACGGTTTAAAAAAAATAAATAAATAAATGATCATGAATGTGGTCATGAATAAATGATCGCTGTTTCGTGGTTCGTGGTTGACTGTGGCCTATCATTGTGGCCATGTCAAAAGCATTGAAAGACAAGTTAATGTAATGTATATTCTGGTCACTAGGCATCAGTAATGTTATGAGGTTGGCTACTGAGCCAGCAGATCCGAGCCGACATGACATGGCTGAGATCGAATGAAAAAAAAAAGAAGGTTCTCCTCTCTTTCCGTTCTTCCCCAGTATGTTTGAAACACTTTCTTAAGTTTAGAATTAGTAAATTGGAGAGGCTAACTAGTTAGCTCGCTGGCTTGCTATGCTCGCGGCTGCTGTTTGATTCAGTGTGGACACAATCATGTGAGTGACGCTCGGTGATGATGATCATCACGCTTGTACTGGATGGTTTTTATAGAAAATTATGGATTTTTGTATATTTAACACTTATTTTCTGCAGTGATCCCTTAGCCTGCGCAATTTGATCTAAACAAAGAACGATAGGAGTGTAAAAGTGACTATTGAAGTGTTATTTCATATCTACAGGTCTCTAATAATGTTAAATCCCATATTTAGAACGCCATAAACAGGTTTTCTATGTTGTAACTACTAAAATATTCCATTTATTAATATTGAATCCTACTTCGCGGAAATTCACTCATCGCGGTCGGGTCTGATACCAGTTAACCTCGACAAACGAGGGGCGACTGTATCTCATTAATAATGAATTCACTTTATCTGTAGAATATGCCGAGGGCCAATAAAAAAAAGAGCTGAGGGCCACACCAGGAACACGCCTGATTTAACTGAAAGTTAGTGTTTGCACTGCATTATACAGTGTAGGGGTTTCTAATACTGTGGTTTGCTTAGTCATCTCTAAATCGCTTAGTAGGATGAAGTGCAGTCCTACAGCCACAACCAAAACATATCATTACAGTTAAATCTCTGTGACAGCATCTATCAAAACTAAGCGTTTAGTGTATTTCCTCAAACACTGGCCCCTGGCCTCTCCACAAAAGGGCGGCTCTTGTTTTTCCTCACAAGAAACAAGACAGGTGGTGACTGTTATTATCTCGGTTCAAAAACAAGCTTTGGTTATTTGCTAAGCTATTTCAACTGTGTTGCTAACCAAAACAGCAGTACTTACCAACGCAAGCAAGCAGTCTGTCAGTTTAATTGACGTTTACCAGCTAATAAATGATTTTCACCTTACGTGGAGAAGGTGTCTTTTCCGGTGGTTAACGTCCTGTCTGCCTCCTATGCTCGCACCACTGTTTTTTGTTTATGCGTCCATTTTTATGTTGGCCCCGGAGGTTCTTTGCACGACATTCTTAGTTCAAATTATGCCTCGGCCCAACCTGTGCATCGTATTGATGTCTTAATTCCATCTTAATTGTTTATTTGTGCAACTAAATGAGCAAGTTTCCAAACCTTTGAGTGTTACTGTGTTTATCATACACATATATATTAACCATATTATAAACAAGTATTTTTCAACTGAACATTTTACCCTAAAGAGATGCCTGTTCCTCTGCAGTTGAGTAAATAAATGCACTATGTCACTATATGAGGAAATAGGGTATATATTTGTAAAGGCTGACTGTTACTGTTTTTATGTGTACATACAGTATATATTATTAAAAAACATAATAATATGTAAAAAAAAAAAAAAAAAAAAAAAAGGATATAAAATACCTTACCCCCAATAGATGACCAGCCCTCTCTGCAGTTGAGCTTGAAATAGGTGCAACTCTACAGTCCTGCGTCTCATTATCTTATGCAAGTGTACCTAATGTAGTGGCCTGTGATTTTCGTAGTTAATTACATAACCGGTAGAGCATGGACTGAGGTGCTGTGTGAAGCTTGTTTCGAGCGTGGCTCATGCGAGCATGTCTTCTTTTGGTTGCAGCCCGTTCTACAAGAACGAAGAGGACGACGCGCCCATCAAGCGCTGTCCTAAATGCAAAGTTTACATCGAGAGGGACGAGGGCTGTGCACAGATGATGTGTAAGAACTGCAAGCACGCCTTCTGCTGGTACTGTCTGGAATCCCTCGATGTGAGTCGGCCCCCGACGCCCCCCTTTGTATGCTGTAATAATTGTGCATTCAAGCATTGTTTATTTAGGAAGCTGCAGCTTAATAAGGAAAGGAAATGATGTAATTGCATGTTTTTTTTTTCCCCCCTCATAAATCCATCACGAGACTCATACAGATGCTGCTGCTTCTTATGTAATCTCAGTTGTACAAGCACAGCCATCTGGGTCACCCGGGTCCTTTTTAAAGTAGCCATTTTTATTGTCTTGCACAACAGCTGCCCACGCCTTTAAAGACTGTAATCCGTATTGTGTGTGTGTGTGTGTGTGTGCGTGTGTGTGTGTGTGTGTGTGTGTGTGTGTGTGTGTGTGACAGGACGACTTCCTCCTGATCCACTATGACAAAGGGCCTTGTCGAAACAAACTGGGCCACTCCAGGGCATCTGTTATCTGGCACAGAACCCAGGTGAGAAACACTGCTCCCCTGGCTCGCACTCTTACTTGAGACCACAGTGTGGCCAGCCACAGCACATGTGCTGCCTCGCTCTTTACGCCTGACACACACACACACACACACACACATATGCATCATGCATTCACTCACTGTTATCTTGAGAGTACAATGGGGAAAAGGACAGTTTGCTTTGTGTCCCGCCGTCTCCATCCTAAGCCTATTATGTGCACCTTTTCAAACATCTGCAAGGTTTACGTAACCAAGGTTATGAAATACATCAAGACCACCGACATCCATGAAGGCCCAAACGTTTTCTAAATCATGCACATTAATCTCAAATTAAAATCAGGTTAGGGTCTAGCCAAGGGAACAATAATAAAGCGCAGGTCACCACTAACTTACTACTTGCTGGTTCACAGAGGATGATGTAACACGTTTTAAATGAGTAGACGGTGACGTTTTCATTCTAGGGAGGACTGTTCCATGACTTAAATGGCAAAAAAGTTCTTAAAAAATGTCTTGGATCTGCACCAAAATGTACTGGGTTCTTCCACTGCCCGCCCCAACAAAAACTTAGGTGTATTTTCCCCCCACTAATTCACAAAGTCACTGACTGGCTGAGTAATGAACCAACAAATGAACAACGTAATCTGATGAGAGTTGATATATGGTTCCATGCGTCCATGTTAAAAATGTTATTTGTTAAAAACTAACTGACCGACTGCTCTTATTTGTAAAAAAGAAAATATGAGAAATATTACATAAAGTCGTTTATCGCAGGTGATTGGTTCCAGACCCAACCATGATTAGTCTACTTCCGTGAAGTAGGATTCCTTATTTATGAATGGAATATCTTTGTAGTTAGAGCACAGAAAACCTGTTTACGACCTTCTAAATACAGGTTTTAACATTATTAGAGCCCCCCACACATGAAATAGCACCCCTATAGTCACCTTTACACTCATATTACCCAATATAGTAGACATAATGAGAGCAAATAAGCCATTTAAGACAAAGACTTGTGCTCGTGTTGCCATAAATGTGTTCCTTAGGGGGGCAGACAGAATGGCAGACAAAACACATCAGGGGTTCGGAGTTGAGTTTCATGTTGCTGTGGTAACAGTAGCCCACGTTTTTATTAGGCTTTATTGTGCCTTGTGAGATAATTGAAATCTGTAATGAAACATGTTTCACCGATCAAATCTGGTCAGTGTGTGTCTCACGGAACATTACAGTAACGTTATTGACACCTAGTGACTAGCGTAGAATACTACGTCAACATCTTTGAATGCGTCTTTTGAATGCCTTATATGTGTATTTTAGTTCATTTAGCCATATTTCTGTCAAAATAATTCATTTAAGCAAAAAAAATATGTAAATAAATATGTATTTTTTAACTGATAAAAGGTCGTATTCAACCATGAAACAGCATGATTTGTTAATTTATTCTTTTTGAAAAATCGTGATAGAGTGAAGCTGCGGAATTTCAACTGTGAAAGTAGCAAGGGACGACTTTTTAACCATGTTTTGTGTATTTTATCAAACGATCCAGCTAACATGCCGAAAATGCTGTTACTCGAAAGGAACAAACTCATTTTAACTAACTTGTTAATGAGCAAACTAAGCTGCTAACCACAGGTAAGAATTACACATATTTACATATAAATATAAATGTTAATATAATTTACATATAAATCTTTTGTGAAAGTCTTTGCACTAACCAGCTAACGCAGCTAACGCAGCTAAAAATGCTGTTATTTGTTAAAAATACGGTTAATATATACTTTTTTGTTTTTCTCAAAAATTCTTTTGTGCATTTTAACTGACTAGCTGACATGCCTAAATGCTATGTTATGTGCTTTGTTAACTAACTTTTTTAACTAACTCACTAGCTAATAAGAAAACTCACTAGCTAACCTCCTATCATCTGAAAAAATGCTGTTTTCTGTTAAAAATGTTACATTTTTTGGCATGTCTCGCCAACATGTTTTTGTGAATTTCTTTGCGCTAATTAGCTAACCAGCTAAAAATGCTATAATCAATGCAATTCATATCCAGGTGTATAGGAAGTTGCAAACAAACCAAAAGACCTATGATCAGACACTTCTTAAGATTGATATCCTTCTTATTTAGAGAAGATGTCTCCATAGAGTGTTGCCTCCTTCTTTTGTCAACATTAGCATACAAGGTGGCATCTGTTGCCCAGTGGGGCAGGCTGAGTCACACAATTACACTTCAGCTGGTGGGGAACAAGCTACAGCATCACTGGTGTGTGTGTGTGTGTCTTTGTTTGGCTGTCCTCATTTCACCCCCCACTCCCTCATAAATATAAAAGAGGCACTAGAACAACCTTGCAAAGCTGACAACTGCTTGCATCTCATAACTTCCATTCATTTTGATCCTGTGTTACATGTGGCCTTTTAGTTGGAGCGTTAACAACCGTGTATGTGCGTGTGAAGTAATAATCCAGTTAATGTTTTCACTAAATAAACAAGACTTATTTGGTTAGTGATGAACAAGAAATGTGCCTGACCGCGAAAGAGGAGCAATGGCATTGTGGTATTTTCTGTGTGCCGTTGCATGTGACTGCATGTCGTGTGGTTTGTAGCGCTGAACTGGCTGGTGTCTGTCTCCCCCTTGTGGTCATGTCAAAAACAGCTCCCCCAATTGTCTGCATACGTAAGCGTCTCGTGAATCCATGTATTCAAAATGACAAATACACGCATGTTAAAAAATATGTTTTTAACATGAGAGTTAAATTGAATAATCGGGATTCGAACTAATATTTGTCAAGAAATCATTACACATTCTCCCACATTAGTACATTTCCTTCGGGGATTGAAATTAATGTAACAAAAAGAAAAATGAAAATTTCTGACCTCTGCTGGGCAGTGTGTTGTACTGCAACGCTTTGTTTCCACAGGGAATTTGATAAGTTTGAGAATTTCTTCCATTCTTCCAACACGCTAAAATAGGGTTTCACTAAAATGGCTATTTTGTTTATTATTTAAAAAATAATATTTATGGAGTTGCACTAAAATGTGAAAATTCTTTAAAATGTTTCATTGATTTTGCAAGTGGCCGCACCGTGGCCTGGTGGGTAGCATGTTGGCCACACAGTCAGGAGATCGGGAAGATCTGGGATCCAATCTCCGCTGGGCGTCTCTGTGTGGAGTTTCCATGTTCTCCCTGTGTGTGGGTTTTCTCCGGTACTCCAGTTTCCTCCCACATTCCAAAAATATGCATCTTAATTGGCATCTTAATTGTCCATAGGTATGAATGTGAGTGTAAATGGTTGTTTGTCTATATGTGCCCTGCCATTGGCTGGCGACCATCGATGGCATCGTAATATACACGTTTTATAAGTGTGGCCACGGCCTGAGTCGAACTGACCGTCTGCCGATTTCTTCCAGGTTGTGGGGATCTTTGCAGGGTTCGGCCTGCTCCTGCTGGTCGCCTCCCCCTTCCTTCTCCTGGCCACACCCATCGTCCTGTGCTGCAAGTGCAAGTGCAGTAAAGGCGACGACGACCCCTTGCCCACCTAAAACGCCGCCGCTGATGATGTGCAAAGCCACTCGAAAAGGAAGGGGTCATCTTTCCCCTCCTCTCTTCTTTTCACACTGTTGTTTTGTTTTTTGTTTTTTCATTTTCTGGGCTGAGCCTGCACGACGGCTGCTTTGGGATCCATCGCTCTGCATGGTAGATACGCAGTTTGGCCCTAAAGAGGGGTGACAAAATTGGTGGTTTAAGGGGGAGCAAGTCAGCGCCGCTTCGAGTGGCTTACGAGATACTTGTCTCGTGTATGGACAGAAGACTGCTCTTATTGTACGCCACCGACCACCACCACCATGTAGCTCTACAGGATCAGTCCAGTAGCATTAGAGGTGCACCACGCATGTTTGGTGTTGACTCGATTTGCACACATGATATCTGACTGTGATAGAGACTACCCTCCCTTGATGATGTCACTGTTTTATAACCTCACGCTTTTAAATGGAACTGAGTCTACTGTCCGTCTTGTACTTTGTCGGAAACCTTTATTCATTTAAAGGGGACGCCCGCTCTAATGTATACACCTGTGGAGTGGTGCTCTCCTTTAAATTAAGCAAAGCCAATCAGAGAACTTTTTTTTTTTTTTTTTTCCCTCAGAGACGTTTCTCCTTTAATACGCCACCGACTACTCCAAAGTGGTGGTTTTAGCCAAAATAAAAACAAATAGCCTTAAGAATTGAGAATAGCCAGAAGCAGGCATCCCCCCCCCCCGTGTCCAAATAGTCATCCCAGGGAAAATGTGTACAAAAAGCCCTGACGATCCTATGATGTCATGCATACGTCATGCTGTTAATAGCCATACAAAACTGATGTTCTGTCGTATTATTACCAAGGCTTTGCATTTCTTAAGTCGTTTCAGAGTCCAGTCGGCCATCACATCTTCACCTCTTGGAGAATTAACAAATAGCCCCAAATTGCAAACTTGCATATGTTAGTGGTCCAAACTTGTGTCCGTGTTTTGTTTTTTCTTGGTAGTGAACAAAACCTCCAGCAGGAAGCAGCTGCTCCCTTTTAAAATGGGAGCAACAGAAGAGCCTGTACAGTTATTGATATTAATGAATGTTCACTTTTTTGGGGCATATTGCTATGAAGCTGCTCTGATCTTTATCACTTTATCTATGCAAGTTTGTACATTCTCCTCGTGTAAAATGCGCGCCAACAATTGGTCTGGAACAACAACAGCAACAACAACTCATGTCCAGGTTAAAGAAAGCTGCAGAATGTCATCCACGCATTTGCATATCATGGGCATAAATGTATTTCCTCAAATAGTGGCCTCCGCTCAAATAAACACAGCAAATCACGTGACGTCCGGAAAGCTGATGTTTCCCCTAAAAGTGACATTTCAGGTTTTTTCGTTCACTTTCATTGCATCGAATCTTCAGGCCTAACCATAGACATGTTTATTTTAAAATATTTTATTTTTAATATTCTTATTTTAGATTTTTTTTGGGGGGGAAACACAGAAATATACAATATTGTCCAAAAATCCAGTTGTGACTAGGTCAATGAATATATATATTTGAAATTTAACCCTTCAAACATTCTGGAGACACCTGGTGCCATTCGTTTGTTTTGTTTTTTTTATGTGCAAGTCATTTTGGTTGTGTTTTTTGTTAGCTTGAGGATATAAATGTAAAAAAATGTTTTTGAATTGTCATCTCCTGCTGCTTAAATTAGGTTAAAATAGCAACTCTACACAAAAATGTGATGCATTTGTTCATTGTGACCAAAAATGTCCCATTGAATATGGCATTTTTAACCTCGCGAAACTGATGAAATCTTTAATGTTAAGGTCTCAATTTGGAACACAGGCCTTCAATTCTTTTATGCTTGTTTGTTCACCAGAAGGTGCTGCTTTTTTCCCATTCAAAGCATGCAGCAAAATACCAGTTTTCTGCCTGGCGACTGAATAAGTGTGTCGCTGTTGATGTTTGGAATGGTGCACATGTAAGACAGAAGTGGATGTGTGTTTTCACATTAGATAAAAAGTGAAAAAATATAAAGTGGTTATAATTGTTGGAGTTAATGGGACTAAATCGGTCCTTCGGGTAAGGAGTGTTAGTGTACTTTAAATTCCGGTGTGTACGCACCGGTGTTTAACCAATACATTTAGAGAGAAAAACAGATTTGTACATATATAAGCCGCACCGGACGATAAACCACACGTGTCCACGTCATAAAATGACATATTGTGGCGCGCACGAGTCCGTGAGGACCAGGTAGCTCTTTCTTTGGCAGGAGCCAATCACAAGCTATGACGGAACTCACGACGAGTTTGTCAACCCATTGGAAATCATTGCTCAATATAACCTTCTGACTCACGGTGTCATCTTAGAAAGAACCCTAAAATCGTCACACAGCAACTAAACACTGAAAACGTAGATAGGAAATACACAAGTACTAATATGGCATTAGAATAAAAAACAACTATTTTAACTTCATGCATTGCTTCCCAGGAAAGCAGATCATTGACCATGAACGGGGCGCTGCAATGATTCATTCAGCTGCCTCTGTCCACAGGGAGGCATGATGAGCTCCCTCTGGACAATGAATCATTACCGTGCCTTGGCAGCCATAGCCAGTGGGAAGCAATGCATGGTGGGAAGAAGTTAAAACAGTTGTTGTATTTTATTCTAAACTCATACTGGTGTTGTGTGTTGTGTATTTCTTACCTTCCTTTTGAGTGTTAAGTTGCTGCGTGATGATTTTAGGGTTCTAAGATGACACCATAAGTCCGACTGTTATGTTGAGTAATGACCTTCTGTGATTTCCTAGTGGGTTGACAAGCTCGTCATGAGTTCCCTTCTAACTTGTGATTGGCTCCTGCCAAGGAAAGAGCTGCCAGTTCCTCACTGACTCGCGTGCGGCACAGTATTTAAACGATTAGTAGTAGTTCTGAAGTAAAGGAGATGTCACAAGATTATAACCATATGACCATAAATTATTGAAAAAATTATATATATATATATATAGATATAGATATAGATTATAATTAAATGATTATTCATAGAAATGTACAAATAAAGACCTTACTCCTTGGAGATGCCTGACACTTGCAGTTGAGTAAATAAACTCCGTGGCCACCATATGAGGAAATACAGTACATGAAAAACAGGAGATGTTTTTTTTCTGTTTTCTTTCAGATTTTCTTTGCTTTCTCAAGAGTTGAGCAGTTTTAGTCCCAGCGAAGTGATCCAAACCACCATAAAGCAAGAACCCTATTGATCTTAATGGCTTAAAGGCTACTTATGAATCAAAGGGCCCATTGAATGTAAAATAACATCCAATATGCCATGTGTAGGTATTTTTGTTCAACCAATCTTCTAACCTTTAAGTATATTTAGCATATGTTTAGTGCTAAAGTAAGGAGGTTTTAGACAATTCTTTCTTTTTCTTTTTTTGTGTGTGCACTTCTTCAAACTGCGCACAAAGATGTAACTGTGAAATGAAAATAAAAAGTCTAATCATTTAAAAATATACTGTATATTATAAAACTGCACTCACAATATGTCATTTCCAAATTTAATGGAAAATAAAAAGAATTAGCAATATATAAACAATTAAAAACAAATTCAAAATAATTAAAGCAAGCACAGTAGTTTCATTGTGCCCTCGAAAACAGAACTCTTGAATGATATAAAAATAAACTACAAATATAATTTCAAACTGCACTCAAAAAAAAAAACAAACAAGCAAACATAACTCACTTAATTCCATCCAATTTATTTTGCGTGACCTAGAATATTCCTCAAAGATAGAAGATCTTTAATAGTATCCACTACTGCGCTGGGACTAGAAACTGTTTAAAAGTCATGTGTAAAATACAAGAAGCATATTTAATCCTTTCATAATTCCGTATGTCCACTGTTAGGTTACATTATTGCACTATTTACGTTGTCCATTTCTATTCTGGTGGAGTTCATGTAGCACTTGGGCTGAACGTGTGGCTACAATGACCAAAAACAGCATGATGACCAGTAGCTATTTCAAGTTGAAACGTAGCTCCAACATCTGCAGCTCCCTCTTGGTCCCCACATAGCGTTCTTTCTTCATGTTAGTAGCCTTAAGTTTGGAGTATCTTGTAGCCCTTTTTACTCTCCTACATATAAGCATGATCAAACGACATTTGGCACATTCTTTTCAACCACCAAATGTTGTTTTTATGACCATAAAGTTGATTAGATTCTTTTTTTTTTTCTTTTTTTTTAAGCGACAATCGTGCCAAGCAGATTTCCTGTCGAAAGAGGGCGGGAGTTGTCTACTGTATGTGCATTTTGACCATGTCTTTGTAATGTAATAGCAGTTTTTACAGGGCGGGAAAAGATCCTGATGCTTCTTCAATGTGAGCGCTGCACTGTATTTGGGTTTTCATTGGTTATGTTGTTAATATCGAGCTGTCATTTGTGCGGTGCCTGGTGTGTTTCATGGTGATAGCTTTCAAAAGATACACGTGTACTTTTTTTTTTTTTTTTTTACTTTACATATCAGAAGAATAAAAAAAACAAGAATGTCCCATTTACATCTGGAACAGGCACTAAATGACTTGAAATAAAACAAATGTTTCTGTTATTATGAGTTTGTTAATGCCATATTCATTTAATACGCATCAGAAGTCCAAAGGCAAACTCTTCGATGGCACTGCAGAATGACTTGCAGCTGATCAGGTTTTCACATTAATGAGAAATCAGCACAGGTGTTAATAAGTAAGGGCTTAAATGCAAAGCAAACCAAGTGTTTCTTGCCCTCAAAAGTCAAGAGATGAAGCTATTTGTATCAGAAATATCCTCATATTTTAGCATCTTTTTAAGGAACTTTTTCAGGCATATGTTGTGCAAACTTGGTGGGCCTACCTCTACCACCTGTATGTTACTTTTGTTTTATTTTAAACACCTGTGTCACATTCTGTCTTTTTAAGTCGTTGCTAACAAAAGATGACATTGTAAAGTGACATATTTGTATCAGTTCTGTATGACTTGGGTTCAGTATATATCTACAGTTCCACTAACACTGTGATACCAGCTATTAAATGTTGTTTTCTTGTGTTATTCGCGTCTGTGTTGCCGCAAACCAACCTGATGACAATACAACGCAAACTGAAGTTTGGCGCCCTCTGGTGGGCAAATGCATAATGCAACTCAATATCAACCTCAATTATTTTCTGGCAGAAATGTATTCACGCAAAAAAAAAACAGCAAAAATTGAAAAGTCAGCAGTAATTTTTGCAAAAATAAAGTCAAAATATTAACGCAAAAAAGTTGTAATTGTAATATGAGGAAAAATAACATCCTTTTAGTGGCATAAAAATTGTCAAATATAACAACTTTATTTTTGTAAAGGTGTATAAACATTGTATGATTTTGTCATTTTTGGAAAATTAGGTTGCAGAAAAAGTTATAATATTGTGATGACGAGAAGAAAATGTACAAGACGAAAGTTACAATAGTTGGGAAAGAACGACAGAAATGGAAAAAAACAGCAAAACAAAGCATTTTACCAGAATAAAGTCAAAATATTAAGAGAAAAAAAAAATTGTAGTCTAACAAGAAAAAAGTCACATTTTTACGAGAGTAAACTCAATATGATTTTCAAATTTAGAGTTGAAACATTAACGATTTTTTTTACATTATTATTATCTTATGACAAACAAAAATTTGGCTTGGAAAAAAAGTCAAAATAATCAGAAAAGGAAATTTATGAATATTATTTTAGAAGAAAGTTGAAATATTTGGAAAAAAATATATATTGAAAAAATGGGGAAAAAAAGAGCAAGACCAAAGTTCATACCCATATTAAGCTTTTCCACCTGTATCACAAAGCTCAGGATTAAATTAAAGCCAAAATATGAACGCAAAAAAGTTGAGGAAAAATAACATCCTTTTAATAGCATATAAGTTATAAATACAAGATACAATATACAATATAAAGAACAACAGAAATAGGAAAAGAAAACAGCAAAACAACACATTTTACAGTTCTCGTAAAATATAAATATAAAGTCAAAATATTAACAGAAAAAAAGTACTAAAAGTATTAAAAGTAAAAAAAGTCACATTTTTACGAGAATAAACTCAATATGATTTTTAAATTTAGAGTTCAAACATTACTAATTTTTTTTATTTTGTAATGTTATGAGAAACAAACAAAATAAAATTTGCCTAGTAAAAAAGTTATAATTTTATGGGAATAAAGTCAAAATATTCTGAAAAGGAAATTTATGAATATTATTTTAGAAGAAAGTTGAAATATTTGGAAAATAAAAATTAAAAAATGGGAAAAAAAAGGGCAAGACCAAAGTTCATACTAATATTAAGCTTTTCCACCTGTATCACAAAGCTGACGGGTAAAAATAAAGTCAAAATATGAACACAAAAAAGTTGTAACATTGTAATATGAGGAAAAATAACATCCTTTTAGTAGCATAAAAGTTGTATAAGTATAACATATATAATAACTATAACGACGTTATTTTTGTAAAGGTGTATAAACATTGAATGATTTTGTCATTTTTGGAAAATTAGGTTGCGGAAAAAGTCATAATGAAGAAAATGTACAAGACGAAAGTTAAAATAGTTGGGAAAGAACGACAGAAATGGAAAAAAAAAACAGCAAAACAACACATTTTACGAGAATAAAGTCAAAATATCAGAAAAAAATGGTATTCTAACAAGAAAAAAGTCACATTTTTACGAGAATAAACTCAATATGATTTTCAAATTTAGAGTTGAAACATTAATGAAAAAAAATGTTTTTAATGTTATGAGAAACAAACAAAAATAAAATTAGGCTGGGAAAAAAGTCAAAATATTCTGAAAAGGAAATTTATGAATTTTTTTTAGAAGAAAGTTGAAATATTTGGAAAAAAAATAAAAAATGGGAAAAAAAGAGCAAGACCAAAGTTCATACTAATATTAAGCTTTGAGGGGTAAAATAAAGCCAAAATATTAACGCAAAAAAGTTGTAACATTGTAATATGAGGAAAAATAACATCCTTTTAGTAGCATAAAAGTTGTCAATTATAACGACGTTATTTTTGTAAAGGTGTATAAACATTGGACGATTTTGTCATTTTTGGAAAATTAGGTTGCGGAAAAATATATAAAATTGTGATTACGGGAAGGAAATGTACAAGACGAAAGTTAAAATAGTTGGAAAAGGAAAACAGAAATGGAAAGAAAACAGCAAAACAACATATTTTACGAGAATAAAGTCAAAATATTAAGAGAAGAACAATCGTATTTTAACAAGAAAAATGTCCCATTTTTACGAGAATAAACTCAATATGATTTTTAAATTTAGAGTTGAAACATTAAAGAAAAAATGTGTGTTTTTTATTGTAATGTTATGAGAAACAAACAAAATAAAATGAAGCTGGGAAAAAAGTTCATTTTATGGGAATAAAGTCCAAATATTCTGAAAAGGAAATTTATGAATATTATTTTAGAAGAAAGTTGAAATATTTGGAAAAAAATAAATAAAAAAATTGGAAAAAAAAGAGCAAGACCAAAGTTCATACTAATATTAAGCTTTTCCACCTGTATCACAAAGCTGAGGGGGTAAAATAAAGTCAAAATATTAACGCAAAAAAGTTGTAACATTGTAATATGAGGAAAAATAACATCCTTTTAGTAGCATAAAAGTTGTCAAGTATAACAACGTTATTTTTGTAAAGGTGTATATACATTGAATGATTTTTGTCATTTTTGGAAAATTAGGTTGCAGAAAAAGTTATAATATTGTGATGACGAGAAGGAAATGTACAAGACGAAAGTTACAATAGTTGGGAAAGAACGACAGAAATGGAAAAAAAACAGTAAAACAACACATTTTTAGAGAATAAAGTCAAAATATTAACGCAAAAAAGTTGTAACATTGTAATATAAGGAAAAATATCATCCTTTTAGTAGCATAAAAGTTGTATAAGTAAAACATATATAATAAGTATAACGACGTTATTTTTGTAAAGGTGTATAAACATTGAATGATTTTTGTCATTTTTGGAAAATTAGGTTGCGGAAAAAGTTATAATATTGTGATGATGAGAAGGAAATGTACAAGACGAAAGTTAAAATAGTTGGGAAAGAACGACAGAAATGGAAAAAAAAACAGTAAAACAACACATTTTTAGAGAATAAAGTCAAAATATTAAGAGAAAAAAAATCTTATTCTAACAAGAAAAAAGTCACATTTTTATGAGAATAAACTCAATATGATTTTTAAATTTAGATTTGAAAAGTTAACGAAAAAAATGTGTTTTTTAAAATTGTAATGTTGTGAGAAAAAAACAAAATAAAATTAGGCTGGGAAAAAAGTCAAAATATTCAGAGAAAAAAAATCATAGTCTAATAAGAAAAAAGTCACATTTTTACGAGAATAAAGTAAAAATGTGTTTTTATTGTGTTGTTATGAGAAAAAAACAAAATAAAATTTGGTTGGTAAAAAAGTTATAATTTTATGGGAATAAAGTCAAAATATGTATTCTGAAAAGGAAATTTATGGTTATTATTTTAGAAGAAAGTTGAAATATTTGGAAAAAAAAATTTAAAAAGGGGAAAAAAAGAGCAAGACCAAAGTTCCTACTAATATTAAGCTTTTCCACCTATCCTCAGTGGGAAAAAAATGCACCCCCCCGGTTTATGTCAAATAACGACTCATCAAGCAGCTGTCAATTTGAGATTCACCACCTTAGATTTATTTCAGTGCGATAGATTGAAGCAGAAATGTGCAATTGCGAGCGGCCCCCTCGAGAAGGGAGAAGAAGCTCTGTCCCCCCCTCTTGTTTCCGCTTATAGAAACAGGCCTGCTCAGGTCAAGAAGGGGGGGTCTCCTTTGAAGTCTCCATTTGACTTAGGTTCCCATGGCAATGCGTCCTGTTGTGGTTCGTGGTCTTATGGATCTCGTGTTTCCTGCTCGTGAATGTTACTTCCCCCAACTCATGAATAAACTTTCAACCACCATCCATGACTTGAATTGATGAAGCTTTAACACGGTTGTAAACCTGAGGCACCTTGGTCCTTTCTCACAACACGATAGCATCATCTTAAGTTGTATTTTCCTTCATGTGCACTGCAGCCGTTTTGCTGAGGTGCGCCAAAGAACAGGTTGTTCTCTGCCTCTCATCTCTTTTGCTTTTTTGTGTCTTACTTCCTGACAGATGCTGCATTCGACGGCAGCGTTAGCAAGACAGGCCTGAAAATGAAAGTGCAAACGCTCCCTGATATATCACCCCTCACCAGCTGTTCTTCTGTTTGGAAGTCTGTCCACCAATCACTGGGCCGGGCCACAGGAAGTTGCCATCTGCAAGCTCCGTGGCGACGGGGTTTTGATGATCTGTAAATGAAGAAAGGCTGGTACATGAGGAGGGCAGAGAGAGTCAAATAGTAAAGAAAATGTTGATCAAAAGTTGCTAGAAATTACAAAGTCTCCACATTATATGAATAAATACCAGCAGAGGTGAAATGATAAAATATTCCATGGTAAATGTTTTAGAAATTACATGAAAATAATATTTTGCAACTCCGTAAAAAGCTGCAGGGAAAAAAGTGTCAAGAAAATAATTAAATTAAATACAAACTGTTATTTGTAGCGGGTATTAGTGCTTGCCACAAGAGGGAGCCAAAGTGCCGTGAAAACAAGAAGCGACGTGATGGATTTAAAAATACATGAACATTTGTATTATTTTGGACTATTTCATTCGCGCTCTGACCTGCAACAAAACCGTCAAACAAAGGCTCACTATTTGGTTCATATTTTGTAGTCTTCATTGAAAAAAAAAAAACATTTTATTAATAAACTATTTCCTTCATCACTCAAAAAAAAAAAAACCACGTCCATTGTATTTTGTTGAACATAAAAATAATTTTGATTCTTTTTTTTTAAATTCATATTATTTATTTATTAATATTTCTAACTTGTAATTATTTTATTCATTAATTTCTTATTTTTTATTTTATTTGTTTATTATTTGTTCTTCATTTTTAAAAATGCAAATAAAACACTTTGTGACAAAGGTTTGTAAACACGTGCTTTTTTAAAAGTAAAAATGTCATGGTGTTATTAAAAAATTAGCACATCCAGAGAGATGTTCCGATGGCGAGTCGAAACCTCGAACTCCTGTTTATGAGTGAGTGATCATTGATGCGGTCTCCCCACCAATGAGGATGCAATGGAAGCCAACACGTTGACATTAAAAACTCTTTGCCAGGTTCCATAATTGGTGTGTGCATGTGTGCATACGACACACGGGACACTAATTGTGCCCAGAGGCTGTTGTACACCCACCTCTGACTGACACGAGATGACAGGACAGACCTCGGACCTATTTTATGCCCAGCGTGTTGCAGCTCCAACTCATTGTCTCTAAAGCTTGTGACACCTATTAGCTCTCATTAGCTTCCTGTGGCTCAAGCTAAGAAAAAAAAACGGTTCTGGCCTGTCAGAAACAACAAAGGAAGTACAATTAGTATTTTGTTGATGATCTCACATTAGAGAGGACACATTTTGGTATTTATGTTTATGGTTCTTATGTTCTTATGTTCTTATTCTTATTCTTTCTTGTGTTTTCTTGTGTTTTCTTTCTTTTCTTGAGCAGAATAGCATAGTATAACTGCCTGTTTTACTATGCACATGACAATAAAACTCTCTTGAATCTTGAATCTTGAACATTTAGAGTGAGTTGCTCTCAACAATGCGTTTAGAAAATGCAGAACTCCAAACTGTTAATGTATTCATGTTATTATGAACTGCGACCTATGACGTATGGACTGTGACCTTTGACCTTTATGGGTCATAAATAACATTTTAACTAAAGTATCATTCTTTCTCTCATGAGTTAACTGCACCCTCTGCTGGTTGCTGTCATGTAGTGAAATTCACAAGCACTAAAAAGCAACACAGGGACTTAATGATAATTAAAGTGAAGTCTGATCTTGTGGACCCGCTTATCAAGTCCTCAAAGCCGGAACCGCACAGTACTACATCAGCCTAAATCTGTTTGCAAATTATTGTCGGCCATCTGTCTAGTATCCATGGTTCGGATTTGGGCTCATTTGGTCAAAGTCCCGAGGAGGAGTTTTTGTCAAAATACCAAAAGACCAAAATGGCCCACTTTCTGTGTTTTCAAACATGGGCTCTTCTAAGTTTTCTTATACGTCCTGTCATGACAGATGTTGCCACCAAATATCATGACGATGCATGAAACCGACCGGGCAAATGTAGCAAAGAGTGATTCTGTGAGTTTTTGTGAATTTTCATGTTAAGGCCCTCAAAAATGCAAGGACAGGCTGAGAAGAATAATAATAACAAACACAGCAGATACCATTGGGCTTAAATATTGGGCTCCAGTTGGGGATTTCGCTGTAAGTAGGGAACATCTCGTCCTTGGCCTTGCCACGAGGAGATTTTCCATCATTCTCCACGACGTCCCCGAACTCCTCCCACGTCCGATGTTTTGCCTCGGCGACCGCCAAATCCGCACACACTTGGCCTGCACCTGTCACTGCTTCTGGAGTCCCACGGAACAAAAAAGCTCAGTAGGACTCCTTGTTTGGCTTGACAGCATCCCTCACCGCTGATGTCTGGGATTCCTGCCACTACAGGCACCGAGCAGCTTAGGCCACAGGTCAGATCACGCAGAACACGTCCCACTCGGAGTCAGCGTCTTCTGCCTTCCTCAGAACATGCTCGAAGTTTTCCCCTGAGGTGGGAATTTTAATTGTAATTTCATTTATTTTGGTAACTGTAACTATTCATTGTAACTGTAACTGTAACATGTAACTTAATTTTCTGAACGTTTTTTTTTTTTTATTAAAATGTTATTTTTATTATTTTAAAATTAAATTTCATTTGAATGCTTTATTTTATTAGCTGTATTAGATGTTATTATAATTTATTTTTATTATATATATATTAATTATAAGTTTTAGTTTATTTTTAAAATTTTAATCTTGATTATAATTTTTTTGTAAAGTTTACAATGTTTTCTTAAATATACATTTTATTTGTTATTGCATTATTTTAGTAACTGTCACTGGTAACTGTAACTAGTCACTATAGCTTGTGACTAGTAATTGTAACTAACTTGTAACTAGAACTTGTAATTGTTTATGTAGTTTTATTTATTTTTAATGTAATTTAATGTAATATTAATTGTATTAATTAAATGTAATATTTGATTTTGTATTATAATTTAATTATATTATAATTTTAATTATTGTAATCTTTTATTGTATTTTTTATGTTATTTTATTTTTGTAACTGAAACTATAACTAGTAATGTCACTTTTAATTTTAACTATAACTTTTCATTTTTTTATTTTAATTCATTTTTTTTATTGTAATTTTTCATTTGATGTTGTTTTTTTATGACAAATTTTATTTTATTTTAAGTAGGTTTTCATTTATTTTTGTTATTTTAATATTGATTTTAATTAGAATTTTCTTTGGTTTAATTTTATTAGAATTTATTATTATTATAAAAATAAAATTAAGATATTTATTATTGTATTTATTTAGTAACTGGTAACTGGTAGCTGTATATAGTAACTGTAACTTGTGAAAACTTAAACCTGCCCCTCAGCCTTCGCCTTTACTTGATCCAGAGTGAAAGTCATCACGCCCTTCCTTCTCCTCACCTGTTAAGTGGGAGAAGTTGGCCTATGATAATTCACCTGAGCCTTCGCACCTGGCCTCTGACTCACCTGTCAGGCTCCCAAGTGAGATTGTCTAAGGGCCACAGGGGAGGAAGGAGAGGGGGCGGTATGGTTCCTGATGATGTTGATGAAATGCTTTACGCCTTGAGATCTGGCGTTGCAGTTATAACATGTGATAACACAAGACTGGGAAATGTCTTTATTAGCGGTGCCGCGAGAACTTGTGTGACGAGATTAAAATGTTTCTTGTTTGAAGAAAAGCTGTATGGTGGTAACAAGGCAGCCAGAAGCCTGTGAGACTGTGAAGTATGGCATCGCTACTATGAATGATACTACAATAATACAAAAGTGGCAATGCGCACATTAAGTGCTTTAGGCACACCTGGCAATCCAGCCTACCACCAGTGAGTGACGTGTGGCTGTTTTTTTTCCATCGCAGTTAAACAGGCGCTTACTACTTGTTGATGTCCAAGCAGAAGCTGTTGATCAACTTTATTTAAAGATTTGTCAGATCAACCCACTTAGATCTTCGGACTTGTCTGCACCCTTAATCACCGAGCGGTTCTATTGACGCTCATTACATCCAAATTTCAAGCACCCGCGATCAGCGGTTCCGTTTCATAGCACACCTCATACATAGAGGAGATCCGTGTTGGCAATTCATGGTCAATATATTTTGCGAGTAAGGGTGCACATATAAGTGTTTCTCACATTATGCATTTATTCGGTAATTAAATACAAACCATCAACAAAGGTGAAGCATCTGTCGTCAATTCACATCTGAAACATGTAAAATCCCGTTTCCTCCCACATTCCAAAAACATGCATGCTAGGACTCTAAATTGTCCATAGGTATGAATGTGAGTGTGAATGGTTGTTTGTGCCCTGCCATTGGCTGGCGACCAGTCCAGGGTGTACCCCACCTCTCGCCTGAAGTCAGCTGGGATAGGCTCCAGCATACACGCGACTCTAGTGAGGATAAGTGGCATAGAAGATGGATGGATGGATAAACCATGTTGACAATACCTTTGAGTGTCAATTTGTGGGACAATAAACATTTCAAAACGCACCTGCATTGTTTTTTGACTCTGTCTGTGTGTGCAGTCAAATGTATTCATTGTACTTTTCTTCAAATTAATGTTAAAAGTCTCGTCTCCTTCCCGTGAACCCAATCTCGTGCATCGTCTCGTCTCGTGAGTTACATGTCTCGTGACACCTGTCTTAATTTTTCAAGGAAAAGTCATATTTTTTCCGTGAAAAAAATCCCGGAAACGGCTGTGTTTGATCAGTGAGGCTGCGGGATGACATACTGTATTCCTTGCTGCACCACAGCTCCCAGTCATTCACCTGTTCACTCACTGACACACACGCACGCACGCACGCACACACACACGCACACACACACGTCAATGCATGCGGTTTCAACTTGGCTTTTTCTCATTAAAGAATGGGTGCAATTTGACAGCTTTTGACAGCGAAGGCTTGCACGTAGACGCCCCCGCAGTGACAGATATCCGACAGCTTGATGATAACTGCTGCCTTATTGCAGAAACACAGGTGTCCCTCATGGCCGAGCACAATAGACAGCTGTGAGTGATGGATGGCTTTGATGAAAAGTTACACAACTGGAAAGAAGTGGATGTGCACCCTCATCCAACCCTGTTCCTCTTATCCCTTTGTGTCCGCGATCGCCGAAACAATATCATCTCCTTAGCTTTTAAGTACACCGAGGCCTTATTATGTGTTTTTTTAATAACACGTTCTGGCTCCTCTCGCGTGCCCTCTGTCAACAGTAAACTTTGTGAAAAGCAAGCTTAACAGGCCGTGAAAGGGCAGCACAGATGGCTACATCCTAGGTGGTAATTATCAACTACTTCCTCCCCGACAACAAGAAAAAAAAGTAACAAGGCAAGGTGTTGGCGTCAGGTCAACTGATGGCGCTGACATGTTTGGTAGGCGCTCTCTGGCAAGTGAGCACCAACAGACTAACAGGAGAGGGAGGAAAGGGAGAGGGAATTAATGAAAGGGGCCCTCTGGAGGCCCAACAGCACATTGACAGTGTCACAGGTCAAGCACTGCCATAAAAGGATGTTTTGGGCTTCATTACACAGCAAACACAACAAGAAGAGATCTGTATTACTGCCCGGAAGTTTTATACACTTCACTGCAGGTGTTAGCATTAGCCTCATGTCAGGGCGATGGTTATGGGTTACGGGTTAGGTTAGCATTAGGGTTAGGATAAGGTGGGGTAGGGTAGGGTTATGCCTTATGGGTTGCTAGGTTTAGGATTTCGGTTTTGGGTAAGGTTGGATAGGTTTAGAGTTAGGTAAAGGTTAAGGTATTCGGGTATTTTTTGGGTTAAGTTTGTGGGTAAGGTGGCTTTAGGGGAAGATTTAGACAAAGGATAAGTTTAGGGTTAAGATTATCAGTGGGGTCGGTTTAGGACTAGGGTAGTGTTATAGTTTAGTGATATGGGTAGGCTTATGGGTAGAGCAGGTTTAGGGGGGGATAAGTTTAGGGTCATAACTTACATTTAGGGTTGTGGATACAGGTAAGGTAGGTTTTTGTGTTAAGGTAGGTTTAGGGTTATAGTTTATGGTAGTTTTAGGGGTAGGGTAGGTTTATATGTTAGCGTATATTTATGGGTAGGGCTATGGGTTAGACTAGGTTTACAGTTGGGGTAGTTAGTTAGGGTAGTAAAGGGTGTGTTAGGTGCTGGATAACGTTAGGGTCGCAACTATGGGTAAATTGGGTTTAGGACTTGGGTTAAGGTTATGGGTTAGGTTAGTTTTAGGATTATGCGTAGGTTGGGTTAAAGGTCGAGTAATGGGTTAAAGTAGGTTGTGCTGCTTTGCTCAGTGGCACCTTGACAATGCTCAGAACAGGTTTTAAGTGTTTTGGTTAGGTAAGAACCATAAAGTCAAGGGTTTTATTGTGTTTAACTTCTTTTTCCACTTAGAACAATTCAGAAAATGAAAACATGAAATCCGTCAGGTGCAAATACCACAGGTCATTTTGCATGCGATGTCCAAGTAGCAATGGGTAATCAAAGTGTTGCTCGGCTCTACGTAGGCGTTACTAATGGCTGCATTTATGCACTTTCTTTTTTTGTTCAAGAGCTTAACCGATTATTTTGCTATTAAAATTAACGATGACAGCTAATTTGAATCCTCTTTGAATCGGAGGAAATGTAATACAGAACAAGGTGATAGACATGGCTCCCCCTACTTCCGCACAAGCCACCCCGCTACATGCAAAAATATGGAAATGCCGCCCGTATTAGGATCTTTGTCTCGTTGTCATTCTCACATGGGGCACATCAAAGCCAGATGACCTGATTTTGCACCTGCTGTTTAATTAAATTTACAAGACAGACACAGTCTTCACTCTTGGTGATATACAAATCTGGCTTTATTACCCGCTACTGTAATTTACAAGGCAATTTACCGCTGGGCGCTAATGGAGCCTGCCAAAGTGCTCCCTCTGAAAAGATATACAAACATGTGCAACAACAAGTTGGAGATGGAGAACCAGAAATACCAAGTCCGCTTATTAAAAAGTGGACTTGAGAGTATTTATATTCCATATCAGGCTAGTGCAATGCAATGAAAGATTAGAAATGATTAGTAAGATCAGGAGATTTAGAGGCTAGGGTTTGGGTTTAGCCTGGGTGAGGCCAAATAGTAAAGGTAAGTGGCAAATAGTTGGATATCAATAGTATCACAATACAGCGATTTCACATGAATCAATTGAGTGGATTTAAAACAGGATTTTTTTGTTTGTTTGTTTGTTGTTTGAACAACACCAAAAAATACTCTTTTTTGTATTTTATATGGGGGAAAAATGTGACATTTGCAAGCACAGCAACACCATTGTAAACCTGATAAAGACATCTTGGGAAGACATTCTGTTTAACACGTGCATTAGCATTACAAAACTAAAGTTGGGAGTTTTAGCTTGAATAGGAAGCGTATCCATATCGAAAACATACTTTTCATCAAAATATTGTCCTGTTCTGATAAAACTAACTTCGACTTCAACTTTAAAGCCAACTTCAACTTCTCTACTTCCCTAAGTTTTCAATGTTCAGAAACTTGGAGTTTTGCCACGTCTTCTACCATCTCTGTATCCTTAAATGATGTTGATCGGTCCAGTCATTTGCCATTTGGTATTTCATAAGGGGGGGAAGCGAAATCTAAAGTAAATACTGCATTTGTCCACTTGACCTTCATACTGGAGCATCTGTATCTTTTTTGTTACCGGAAACGCCGTTAGATTTTATTTTTATGGTGAGAAGAACTTGACAGTGTCGTGGAAAATTCTCAACGATTAATCTGCCTCACAGCATTAGCGGAAATGGCGAGATGAAGTAGCAAAGGCACCGCCCTGCAAATGGAAGAGCAAGCATTCTAAAGGATGAGTGCATTCTTTCCCATTCTGTATCAGTGGGCAAATCTCACTCCAATGAAAAATTGGCTGCTGCCTTTATCGCGCTAGGCCACTATCAGGCTAAATGCAGTCCCAGCTTTCACCATAAGTATTAACCAATGTCAGCACAGCACATTAAGGTGTAGAACTCAGCAACAGCTAGAACATAAAAGTCTACAGTGTGCGCTTAGAGCACCAGCTGCCACGCGGCTATGATGCTTGCACTGCTGCCTCATGAAGGGAATATACTTCCTAGAGATGCCAACGACGCTACTATACCAGTAAATCAATTTGTTTTAAAGTCTTAGGGATTCATCTAGAGCTAAACACATTGGATACTAACAAGATGCAACATATACCAGTGTGTCTTGTTTTCCAGTGAATGAAACCTCGCTAGTCCCCATCATGGTTGGCTACATTCATTTATGGCTTGCCACATGTGCACTGTGCTCAGAATTGGTTTCAGCTCATTTGCGTTAGCAAATAACCACCACTAACTAGAATACTTCTCATGTTAGAATTGTCGTTCATTTTCCATCACCGTCCCAACAAAAAGTCGCATTTCCATAACTTTCAAATCAGTTATCTCACAATGCCAGTGGTTTAACAAATAGAATATGTTGAATACTGCAATTCACATCATATTAAAACTAGGGCTGTCAAATGATTACAAATTTTAACCAAATTGATCGTTTTAAAATTAATTAATCATGATTAATTAATTGTGTGAAATATGCCCTTTTTAGGGTGGTCTAGTGGTTAGCATGTTGGCCACACAGTCACAGTCTGGAGATCGGGAAGACCTGGGTTCGATTCTGCCTTGGGAGAATCCTTTCTGTGTGGAGTGCATGTTCTCCCGGTGCAGCGTGGGTTTTCTCCGGGTACTCCGGTTTCCTCCCACATTCCAAAATCATGCATGTTAGGTTAATTGGAGACTCTAAATTGTCCATAGGTATGAATGTGAGTGTGAATGGTTGTTTGTCTATATGTGCCCTGCCATTGGCTGGCGACCAGTCCAGGGTGTACCCCGCCTGTTGCCTGAAGTCAGCTGAGATAGGCCCCAGCATGCCCCCCCGACCCTAATGAGGAGAAAGAAAATGGATGGATGCCCTTTTTACTGTATTTTATGAATAAAAAGATAAATGACGCAACACAATTTTATATATTTTCATGTATTAACAGTTCCAAATGAACTGAAAATTTCAATCACCCTAAAAGATACCGCACGTCTGAGAATATTTCCCTGACACTAGTCTCTTCATTTGTAGCAGAAGGCCATTGAGGGGTTGCGTTCAAAGACACCACGTCATTTTTTAAGTTGAATTCACTGTTTTGAGTGTAGCTGTATTTTCTGGGATTTTCAAGCACACTTAAATGCAGCACATTGTACTTCCACAGTAGGAGTTACACTAGTGAGTGATAAGAATATACACTTAATGATCTTCTTTGTCTTTAGGTGTATTTACACCACACATACGTGCATAATAAAGACGTTGTTGTGTTGTGTTCGGAGTGCCCCTGAATGCACCTTGCAGCAGTGTCACAATGAGGAAGTGTCGCCAGAGGAGGACGAGAGATGTGTTTGTGAATTGGAGATACATACATTTAACATAATGTGAAATAAATGTGTTAATATGCTATTTTTTAAAATCTAAATTAAAACGTTTACACATACATGTAGTTGTATTTGTTCAGACAGTGTCTGTATTGATACTGATTGATACTATACCACTACCTAAGCAACAGCAGCACGATTTATTGCTATTTTTGCCTCATCCCTGCTGAAACAAGAAATGAGACAATGCTGAGCAACACAACAAATTAACAAGTTAACATCCGTGCATGTATTAAGCTTGAAAACCAATGAAATGAGAAAAATGTTGTATTTATTATATATAGCAATAACAGTTTATATATTATGTGTATATATATTTTTTATATTATTTGAGCAAAAAATGGATGCTAACTGGTTAATAAAAAGTAAAAAGTTACATACTTGCATGAAACTCAAAAACTTCTGTTAACATTTAAAACCCGTTTCAAGGTTATACGGCACAAATCTAAAATGCCAAAAATTGAAAACCCCAGTAATCCCAGAAAATGATCATAATATATCAGATTTTTATTTGAATTGTTTATTTTTTAATTCTCTTTATACAGTACATATGTTGATAAAAAAAAACATTTAAAAACATTATATTTGATTAAATCTGATAACATAATTATTTTATTTTATTAGCCTTTTTCCACTTTGTTTTTTTTTTTTAACTAATCTTCCTCCTAAACTAAACTAAACTAAACTAAACTAAACTAAACTAAACTAAACTAAACTAAACTAAACCTCCTCAACTAATCAATCCTGTTTGTGCCAACTCGCTGGCTGAGAAGAGACCATTTTTGTAACCTTGCCCTTAGCTCTGCCTATAATGCTCACGACAGCCAATCCCCATTTATCCCCGTGCTTAATTGGTTCCAGACCAAACCGTGATAAGAGAATTTCCATGAAGTAAGAATCCTTATTTATAAATTGAATATTTTCCTAGTTAGACCATAGAAAACCTATTTACAACCTTCTAAATACTCATGGAAATGACTGGAAAACACAAAATAGATGCATTGTTCTGACTCACACTAGCTTAACTCTCACTTTCACACGAGCTTAAGTTTCACTTTCTAGGGGGGTGCAGCAATTGCTATATCTGCTCTGTGGACTTTCGTTCGGGGTTCTTTCGTCGATCCTCCTCATTGATGGTAAGAGTCCAGCCCTGTAACCAAATATATTTGTCTTATTTTTAATGGAATTTCAAAACATTAGAAATTGTGTGATCATTGACTGCTTCCCCAATAGCAGTGTGCTCTAAAGAACCAGGAAGAAAGGAGAAAGAAAAGAAATAGCCATGACATTATCAAGTTATCTTAAGTATTGAAATGCCATCTAAATAAACCATTTGCATGAATTCCCACTTGAATACGTAAATAAAAACTACTGAGGTTTTGAAATCCTGCACCTTTGGTTCATATGTGCACGTGAGCATACATATTGTGTGCACACAGAGAGTTTGTGATTGCATGTGAGTGCAACACATGCCCCAGGTTTGCAGTAGAGACTATGCATCTCAGGCAATCCATAATAGATGATGAAATTTGGCAAGCCGTCCAGCCTTATGGTCTTTTTCCTCCTCTTGCAGCTGCTTGTTTTCCCACAACTCATCTGTGCTGCTGACCAAGAGTTGTACGCCTCCATGCATCAACAGAGAGAAAAGGTGAGAGCGCACATGTGGCAGGATGTCACCATCTCTCGCCATGAGCGTCTTTGTGTCCCCCTACACTTGAATATAAAACCGAGCAACTTTCCCACTCAGTCCAAGCCAGCCGTGGGCACATACGGCCACGAAGGCAACGAGACAATGTCAAAGTTGACGCAAAAGGTGTCACAGTGACGTTTGATACTAGTCGTTTAAACTATTCCAGTATACTGTATTTGTAAAAATCGTAATTTTCTGGAAATATAGAGCTTTAAAGTTGCGTAAAAAGCTTGGTGTTTGAACCGTCATGGATACTGTCACGTGAGTTAACACGCTTGAGAGCTCAGTGCAGGAACCATCAAAGTGGGTTTTGCATTGGCTTTTTGTGACACTTTAAAGACCTTGTTTTCAGGGGGTAGCGGGTCTTGATCTTTTATCGTCAGGGAGTTTTTTTTCTACAGCCGGGTGTTGTTTAATGCGCCATCAGGTGGCAACAATGCTCTAAAGTGGTATTTGAAACCCGCTGTTGCAGAAATAGACCAATAACGTTTGTTGGTTTGATGTAAGTGTGAGATGTTGCCTGAAAACACACTGAGGTGTCCCAAAAGTGAGTACTTGTGCCCCAAAGCAATGAACTAGAAATAACATATTAACAGGGTATCACTGGGATATGTTCCTCGTGGTGTCGACCAAGTTTGAAATTTGTGAGTCAAAAGGGGGCTGCTTTAGGCTTGAAAACACACTGAAAAGTCCTATTTGAAACCCACAGTCGTAGAAGAAGGCTAACAACGTTTGTTGTTTTGTTGAAAGATGCCGAATATGCCAGTGCCAGGACCGAATGGCACATAGTGGCACACCAACCTCGTGCTCCCCGAGCATCCCCCACAGGACGCCGCAACGGACTTGGTTGAATGCCTTTTCCATTTTCCAAGTCCACAAGGTGACCAGACTTTTACGAGAATGTATCAAAACTTCTCCTGCAGAGGAAAGGCTGCATGCGCTTCATATACAAATAACAGGTAAGAACACAAAAGTATTTCAGTTTATTAAAAACATAAATAAATGGGTCTAAGAAGTATCTGAAAACATTTTGAAAACATTTTTTTTAACCAAAGTGAATTAGTCTCCTCTTTTTTTTGGTTATCCTCTTAATGAGGAAACTGTATTAACATTAAGACTCCAAAATAGTCAGTGCCTCACCAGCCATGAACCTCACCGCACTTCACTGATCACAGGCAATATCTTCCCTTGCCAGACATGGAGGTAAAGAAGCGTCCTGAGTGCCTTATCCACCCCTAAATGGCACTCACATCAATATCATCACATACCTTGAACAACACGCATGTGCACAAAGGGCTGCCGCGTGTACACTTTCTACTGCCATGTCCAAAAGAACTCACCTGAGGTATTTTTGGAGCGCTTCTTTTCTGATTAAAGTGCTAACAATTAAGTATTGAGTTGTTGGCCGGGTGGTACATGTGGGCGCATGTACTGTCAATTTGAATGGCAGTGTTTTGAAATGTAGAACATGTGACTTATATCAGATTGTTGTGCCTTATGCACAGGACCGTGTTCAGTGTATATAAAGTGTCATTTTAAATGACAAAATGTGTGTAAAGCGGAAATTGTATTTATTTATTTATTTATTTTTTAAATTGTATTTAGACGTCTGGAGCCTTGGGACGAGATGTTGCTCTCCGTGTGTCCCTCTAAGTAATTGTGCTATGCAAGCCATTTTAGTGTGTTAGCAGTTGGAAAAAAATGTGATAAATAAAGCACCACAATAAAGTGTTTGGACAGTGGAGCTGACTTTAATTTTTATCTTGACCAAAGATTACCTGAGGCGTAGCGGAGGTCCAAGGTTCAAATTCAGTCATAATATCATCAGTTTGCCATAAAAAATGTCATTTTGAATGTAATCCTACACATGATGGCCGAGGTGGATGAGGTCAGATGTCAAGCCCGTGCAGAGCTTATGGATTTTGAAGGATATCTGATCCGATAAACTAGGTTTGAAGGAAAACTGCACTTTTTTTGGAATCCTATGTGAGACATAAACACATACTGTATGCCTTTCTCTTTTCTGTGCTCTCTAAAGATAGACAAAGAGATAAAAGGAGGTGGCTCATGAATGCACATAATGGGACACACATATTCCACTTATAAAGCCTGTTATTAAAACTAGGACTGTTAAAAATAGCGCGTTAACGGCTGTAACTAATTCATTTTATTCATCACGTTCAATTTTTTTGTGCAATTAACGCATGCGCATCATGACAAGCCATACCTCTCCGTTATGACGGCAGATGGAAGCATAGTGTCTTGTCCTCACACAGTCACACGAAACCTGGCGCTCTTTTATAACTTTATTCTGACCTGAACACATCAACAGCAATGCAATTCCAACACCATACAGTATACAGTATGTATCTGCAGCTCACACAACATGTCTCTAGTCCTCCTTGGAGCGACACTTCCTCATTGTCACTAGACGGCCATGAGATGCATTCATGGACACTCCGAAAATCACACAAATATGTTAATTATGCGCGTATGTGTGGCCTAAATAAACAGAAAGACAAAGAAAAACAATAAGTGGATATTGTTATCACTCACTAACGTAACCCATACTGCGGAAGTACAATTTGATGCATTTAAGTATGCTCGGAAATTCCAGAAAATACATCTACACTCAAAAAGTGAATTCACCTAGACTACTTGGTGTCTTTGAATGCAACTCTTCATGGCTCACGGTTAAAGTGTGATTGAAATGTTGTGCTACTATTAAAGAGGCTACTGTCAGGCTAATAGATTTTCAGACATGTGTGTTAGCTTGAGTTAATATTCAGCTCATTTGGAGCTGTTAATACATACAAATATATATGTAATTGTGTCCGGTCATTTATCTTATTGATCATTTATGTTTTTGTTGATAAAATGCAGTAAACATGGGCATATTTCACACATAGTTGCAAATGGTGATTAATCATGATTAATTAAGTGGAAAACTGTGATTAATTTGATTAAATTTTGTATTCATTTGAAAGCCTTAATTAAAACACCTCCAACACTGTTTTATCATTTTATATCCATGTTGTAACCATGTAGTAACAGGTACATTCATTATAACTTGTAATACTTGCAGTATTTTGCCGTATTTTGATCGTTTTAAGAATTCCCGGGACTTCCTTCTTGATTGATTTCACATAGCAAAATAGAAACAAATGCTACACCTAGCGTTAACTTTTCCAAACTCCAAAACAAAAACACAGCAGCAGTGGTCGCAGCTCCAATATGTAGCGTTACCTTTTGGTAGTGGCCTGAAGCGTTGTGAGCGCGGCGCTATGAGCGAGTGTGTGGTGAAGGTAGTCACTAACCTAGCAGCCAGTAGGTAGCCGGTGTCGTGTGGCGAGGTGTCACTACGCCAGTAAAGTGATTCTTCAGCGTAAGTTAATATGGTTAATATGTAGGTCACATTACGTAAATGTTGCCGTTTTTTTCATAGTTGCGTCCCATTATGTGCATTCTTAGCTGTCTCTTTTTGGCTGTTTTTATAGCTTTAAAACACACAGAAAAGAGAAAGCCTTGTGTGTTCAAGTCTCACATAAAATGTGTGGATGATGGGCAAAATTCCCCCAAAAAAGTGCAGTTTTCCTTTAAGACAAGGTCAAAGGTTCTATTTTTCACTGGTTGCTATTTTTGATTTCTGCTTGACTTGCTACTGTATTACCCACTCGTTTATCTTAAGGTTGTCCTCCTGCCTCCCACTGTGTATGTGGGAAATGAGAGATGTTGGTGATGTATGGTTATCATCTGATTGAAGCGGCCCTCTGGCTACATGCTTTCAAAATTTCTCTTTCCTCTTAACGCACGTTCATCCGTTCAAAGGTATGAGCGCTGAGCCATGATTGATGGGATACGTTGGCCCGGTGGTGGGATGCCGGTGCACAGCTGTTTTCTCCAAGCTAGAGAGCAGCAAACACAGCAATAGAGAGAGATTACGAGACAGAGAGAGGGCAAAAAGGCGAGGGAAAGTAAATCTCTCCTCCTCTTGCCCTTCAGGCAGACCAGGTGTGAGTCGGAGCACAGAAGCTGGCGCGGCTGCTCTCGAACAGGTCTTCCTCTTCTTCTACATCCTCCCAAAGGATGGCCGCAATTAACACAGCGCACGGCGGAGAGAGAGAGAGAGAGAGAGAGAGAGAGACAAAACGCGCTGAAAATGACAACGCCGCAAGCCACAGCACATGGAGAGCAAAGTGGGAGAAGGGTACTGATGGCACTGGTGGGGGTGTAGAATGTAGAGAGAAACAAAAAAAGAGAGCGGCAAGACACCAGAGAGAGTGTTTTTATAAAGGTGCAGGTGCAGGATTTGAGTGACTGCCAGGTTGCTCGCTCTCTGTTTGCTTCCATATTAACGTTGTCAGCTTTTTAGCCTCATCTGCGCCGCTCCTTGTTGTGCTAGCTCACTCATTTTCAAGTGTTCCCTTCTCACCGAGACAGCAAGAAAAGTTCGAGGGAAACTTTTAGCCCTCCAGTCATCCTTAAAGTGACAGGATGAGCATATTCTTTCTTACACCGAGTGCCAGTATATGATTAGACAATGCGTTTGCAATTGGCATGCTGACACAAGAGTATTGGGATATTGTATGAAACATTTTACACTGTATTGCGGTAACGCATCCTTCCACTTGTACACGATGCAGTTCTAAAATGCGTTAATGGACATTTCCTTTAACGGCACTATTTTTTTTGCTCCTCCTGTTTGACTCCCGGCCCACACCGAGAGCTGATGTGCAACAAATATTGAGCAGAAATGGACAAAGAAAAGGTATATTTTAAATGGTAAGTTTAGCTTCAAAGCCCTGGCAGATGACTCTTTCAACAAGACCAAAGTTAATTGTGTCTACCGTCGCTGTGAGTTGAGTCATCACGGAGTACATCGAGTCGAAAATGCCAAAGAGAAGAGAGAAAGTACTGGAATTTATTAGCGTTATTGTTTTTATTTATTAGCAATTTATTAGTGTTTGTGCTTGAACTGCTGTGTTTGTCAAAGTTCCATGATGGAAGACCCGCGGTGTCGCGCTTTCATGTCGTCGAAGTCGCCAGACTAAGAAAAGTGATCTAGTGTGTTTAAAAGAGTGTTTGTGTGTTTATGTCTGTGAAAGAGTGTTTGTAAGTGAAAACTACAAAACACTACAGCCTGACTGCACTACAGTATACTGGATTTGCGCAGTCCTAGCTCTGTGAACTACTGCCTGTCCTTGAGAACTCTGCTTTTTTATAAGTTGTCCATATGTATTTGTCTAACACCATGTTTTCATTTCACTTAGTTGTTGGGTGTTAGTCACAATTATATTTTGTGAGGTTATTTGCTTGAAGCGAATGTTATGTGAGTGATGGACAGTTTACAGTACCTGACCAATGTCCACTTGTACACAACGACTCGGGAGACGACTTTTTCACACGACTCTGTATTGTTAATGTAGTCACAAGATATTTAGTTGGAAAAAAAATATGTGTGGTAACTTTCCATTTTACTTTTTGATTTCTGAACTTAGCTTGTCTCAAGACTAAAACAAAAAATTCGATCTAAGGCGGAAGCTGCACAGGTGTTGAGTGGTTCTTTGTGTCAACAACTTCCACGAGCATTGTGCAATTACACACACGGCATCATGCCGCACCCTCGCTGAAGTGCGACCATATTTGTGTAATTAAGCTCTGATCATGTCGTCGCTTTATCACATTATTTATTTTCGTCCCTACAGATGTTTGCCTCCGTACTGTGAGCTGTTTTTAATCAGCGAGACAGATGTCTCTCATGACAAAAGAAAAACCCTTAAATCAGCTCAAAAAGCTTCTGCATACCAGGCTACAAACACACACGCGGACAAACAATCAAATTGTTTTATTGTATCGCCTTTCTAACAACGGAGCAGTGCATTTGTACATTTTTTTAGGATTTGTACCGTACCTACTGCGCATACTCTGGCATGTGCACATGCTGAAAATGCAGTAACACAACTAACACAAAACACAAGTGTAGAATAAATTGTTGAATAATAAATAAATAATACAAATATGAAACAAGAACCAGATTTGGCCGTCGAAGACCTGGTCGACCAGGAAACTTGTCCATGACAAGTTTTGCACTCAGCTGCAAGGTCTTTTCTAGACTTTAATAAAAAACACAGCCACACGGCTGACATGGCTCCTACTCCTTGCTAAACACACTAGCACATACTGTCGTGATCACGTGGGTCCTGCATGATGACTAGAAGGGCTGCTGCTGGATAGAAGTGCTGGTGCAGCGTCTGGAATGGACTGCTTGTATCCGAGTGGAAATTTTAGATGCAGACCGATATAATAATAATAATATAATTTTTGGCTGATATCGGACCAATATCAATACCCCTAGTTTAATTCCCATCTAACGCCTCATTCTTATCAATATGCACGCACTATAGACATGTACATGCATACAAGACAGCGCTGAGTGACAACCATGAATGCCAGTTATTTTATTCGGGTTGAATTTACAATTTTTGTGCCGTTTAATTCGTAAAGATATATATATTTTTGCGTCTGGTCTGTTTTTTTAAACCACTGTTGGTAACATATGCTAGCCGGTGATGGTGTTTTTATATGTTTTGGTTTAAAACATTTTTATTTGGAGCTGCATACAGTCCCATACAGTCCCTTTAATGGAGGTCTGTGCCATACTGAGTGCTCTCCGAAGTTGATCTCTGCTCAGAAGTGCACTACTAAAGAGTTAGAAATAGCATTTTGTCATGAATAAAAGTCGAACAATTCAATCTCTCATGCTGATGAAAAGCTTCCAGTTCTCTCCCGTGCTTGACAGAAGTTGTGCTCGGAGAGGCACAAAAAAAAGTTTCACAAATGGCCAAATGTCAGTAATTAGTTTGAACTCTGCATTTTTGATGACGCCAGTTGGTGTGGTGGGGCGGCGCTGTTGGCAGGGGGCAGCCGGAAGAAGGGGAGGGGAGGGAATTGATGGGCTCTGCCTCTGAATGTAAATTAAACAAAAGGCGGGAGTTCACACGACAGCTTTGGAGGGGCAGGGCCGCACACTCATGATTGGCTGTGTGTGTGGAAAAAGGAGAACAAGTGGAGCACAGTGCACCAAACATTGGCACACATGGCCAAGAGCTCGGAGGCAGCAGAAGCAAAATAACTTCTGTTCCAGGGAACAACAAAGGAACAAGCGGCGAGGCCCACAACTTCTTGGTCCTTGTTATTGTGTGATTTCGTAATCAAGAGGATGGGATCTGATCTACAAACCATGGACAGCTGGTTCATTTCCACCGCCGGGCCTTGTGGGAGATGTAGTTTCTTCTCTCAATGACATATGCAAATCCCAACTGTCCCTCCCCTCTCTCTCCATAATTGCCGACTTTTCAGTAACATAAGGAGGCCCATTTGTGTGTGTGAGCGAGATTGTGTGTCTGTGTGCTCAGCCTATGCTCTCGTCAGGGTCCAGCCTTACTTCAAGGGATAAATAAAAGATGGTGAGTTTATCTAAAGGAGCCTAGCAGAAGGTAGACACAGACAGGATGCATACAGAGGGATTCTTCAGAGAATCTGGGCCGTGCGTGGCATCCATTCTCTGTTTGGGCTTGACAAGGTTCAAACATGCTGCATTGTGGGCTACAGATTGTGTTGCCTGGGCGTCCCTCAAGTGACATGCAAAAAGCCAGCCCCCCCATCTGCCTGACAGATCTGTGCGGGCAGCGCCTGAAAGCCTTGGCAGAGCGATACAGGTGGGAGAGACAGACGGACAAGCTGAAAGGCGAGCGCCATTCAGCATCTTTTAGCAGATGATAGGAAGGAGAGAGGTTAACTTATGCATGTATGTGGTGACAACCTGATTGGGTGAGTGGCATGCAGTGCACCTGTCTATAGGCCTCTGGAAGTCCTATAGAGCAGGAAACAGAGATGCTGACGATACACCCTGACAGCCTGCATCCGGCTAAGTTATGGTAATGGCATGCAGTCATCTGCCTGGTGCCATTTGACTCGACAAAAACACTTAAACACTCCATGTATTCCTCTAAGTGGGAAGAGGAGAGGCCATTTTGGATGGGTGGGCCTGCGGGTTTTTTGACGGGAACAGAGCAGACGACTCAGTGACATGCCGCAGTCTGTTCGTCACAGAGGCAGGCAGACATGCCTTCTTAGAAACAGCCAGTGTATGTACAGAGGTGTGAAAAAGTGTTCCTGATTTCTGATTTCTTTTTTTTTTGCATGTTTGTTACACTTAAATGTTTCAGATCATCAAAATAATTTAAATATTAGTCAGTGACAACACAACTGCAACTGCAACTACATGGACCTGTGTGAAAAAGTGATTGCCACCCGTTCAAACATAACTTAACTGTGGATTATCACACCTGAGTTCAATTTCTCTAGCCGCACCCCTACCTGATTACTTCCACACCCGTTCCCGATCAAGAAATCACTTAAATAGGACCTGCCTGACAAAGTGAAGTAGACCGAAAGCTCCTCAAAAGCTAGAAATCATGCCAAGATCTAAAGAAATTCAGGAACAAATGAGACAGAAAGGAATTGAGATCTATCAATCTGGAAAAAGTAAAAAAAAAAGAAAAAAAAGCTTTGGGGCTCCAGCCAACCACAGAGAGAGCCATTATCCGCAAACGGCGAAAAGTTGGAACAGTGGTGAACCTTCACAGGAGTCGGTGGCCAACCAAAATTACCCCAAGAGCGCAGCGACAACTCTTCCAAGAGGTCACAAAAGACCCCATAACAACATCCCAAGAACTGTAGGCCTCAGCTAAGGTCAATGTTCATGACTCCACCATAAGAAACACACTGGGCAAAAACGACCTCAATGGCAGAGTTCCAAAATGAAAACCACTGCTGAACAAAAAGAACATTACAGCTCATCTGAATTTTGCCAAAAAAAACATTTTGATGATCCCCAAGAATATTGGGAAAATACTCTGTGGTCTGGCGAGACAAAAGTTTGGATGGTGTGTGTCCCATTACATCTGGTGTAAAAGTAATGCCCCATTTCAGAAAAAGAACATCATACCAACAGTAAAATACGGCGGTGGTAGTGTGATGGTCGGAGGCTGTTTTGCTGCTTCAGGACCTGGAAGACTTGCTGTGATAAATGGAACCATGAATTGTGCTGTCTACCAAAAAATCCTGAAGGAGAATGTCCGGCCATCTGTTGGTGGCCTCAAGCTGAAACCAACTTGTGTTCTGCAGCAGGACAATGATCCAAAACACACCAGTAAGTCCACCTCTGAATGGTTGAAGAAAAACAAAATTAAGATTTGGAGTGGTCTAGTCAAAGTCCTGACCTGAATCCTATTGAGATGCTGTGGCATGACCTTAAAAAGGCGCTTCATGCGTGAAAACCCTCCATTGTGACAGAATTACAACAATTCTGCAAAGATGAGTGGGCCAAAATTCCTCCACAGCGCTGTAAGAGACTCATTGCAAGTTATTGCAAACGCTTGATTGCAGTTGTTGCTGCTAAGAGTGACCCAACCAGTTATTAGGTTTAAGGGAGCAATCACTTTTTCACACAGGCGAGCACTTCTGCTCGGCTGGGTGGTGTGTGTCGTGCTCCGGTACTCTGGAGAGTTGCCAAATCCAATATCCAAAAGCTCTTGTCGAGTGTAAGATGTTAAAACGGACCCGATATGAACAAAATAATAACTTCAAAACTGCAAATTTGGAAGAGACGCTGGGCTTTACTGTGTGTACACGCCGCCATCTTGTGTAAGTATACTGTAGGTCTTCTGTTAAACATACGCCATTTTCAATTCTTTATTAACACAAATTAGGTTGAATTTGTAGCAAAATAAACTATTTACAACAAAAACAAAGACATTCTATTTAAAAATGTATGCTCAGCAACAGCTGTGGGCACCCCCCATGTAGTCAGAATGGTACAATCTTGATCACATCACATTTTCATATGATTCGACTGCGAGATTGATAATCGATCAGACTCCGAAATGAATCGTCGAATAGTCAACTATTCTAAGACAGCCCTAATTTTTTGTCTTAAATTGAGTGGTCATCTTAAATTCAAGGTTGTCTTATATTCGGTACATTACGGTATTTGTATTTATGGGGGGAAATATGTTTCAAAAGCTGAATTTGACCTGTCTACTCAGCAGCAACTCATGGAAAACATTTCTCAATTTAGTTTAGGCATCGTATAAATCACGTACCGGTATGCTAAATTTGTTTTAGATTTTTTTCAACTATTACCAAAACATTATTTGGAGCATGTTTAGTTAAGATTGTTATAGTCTTGATTGTGTCTTAACTCCTCAAAGTTTTGGTCTTAGTTAATTTATGTTGGTTTGACTACTGTACACTCAAGTTCTCCATACGTCGCCTAAATACCGCCACTGCCTTAATTAAATACCCTATCTTCCTTTTGCAGGATGGCGGGTTTGGAGGTCTTGAGCACACATTCACTAACTATGCATATACGCAAGCAAGTGCAAAATACACTTAAACATACACACACACAGCGGGATAATAGAGAAAGTGTACGGGAATGAGCAGAGTGCAGAGAGGGTACGGCAGGCCATAGCTGGGTCTGAAGCTCACTATGGAGATAAATGTCACTTCTAACCCTCCACTGGCCTATACAGCACAAATTGAGCGGCCGCTCTCCTGTTATCAGCTACATACATACACATACACACACGCACGCAGTCCCACTCCCTCCCGCAGGAGAACAATTAGCTTTATGGTGGCTCTGAGCCTGTGAAATGTCATTCTGCCAGGTAAACTAGCTATTATATCACAAAGGCTGCAGCTGAGTCAATTATACAGCATTGGGGGTGCGAGGAGGGGGAAAGAGCGGCGGAGGAAGAGAAGGGTGCGAGAGCCGGGGCAATGAATGCACAAGTCCATCAAAGGAGGGGGCACAGAGGTCAGCGGTAAAAGGCAGGATGTGGGAGAAAGAGGAAGAACAAGAGATGGAGTGCTTCAGTCTTGTCAATAATTATGCTAATATGATATTTGCAACAGAGACGAAACCACCAATCATGCATGCACTTAAAGGGCTGGATATAAACAATTTACTGTATTTGGCAAGTGTACAGCACAAAACACGTTTATTGTACTTCAAGTGTTCAAGGGCCTTGGGAAGGGATTCAAGTCATTTACTTGAGAGTCAACAACGCACTCACAAACATCCAGAATGTATTTAAATGTTACAAAAATCTGCATAACAGCTGACAACAATGAACACAACATAGTTTTCATTCTTTTTATTGTAGCGGTTCTTAATACCCACCACCAAGAGTGAGAATTACGGGTTTAATTGCTATTCGTCGTGCGTTAATTCCTGTGTTTGTTTGTTTGTTTGTAGGATTCCAAAAAACTACATAAACGTAGCAACCCATTCCATTTTGGTGAGAATGTGTCCCACGTTCAGTATCATTTCTTTAAAACATCTCTGACTGTAGGGAATCCATAAAGTATACAGGAACTCCTTTGTTATTTGGTTCCAGACCCGACCGTGATAAGTGAATTTCTACAAAGTGGAATTCCTTATTTATAAATTAAATATTTTCATAGTTACAGCATAGAAAACCTGTTTCCGACCTTCTAAATTTGGTTTTAACATTATTAGAGCCCTCCAGACATGGAATAACACCCCTACAGCCACCTTCACACTAGTATTACCCAATACAGTAGAAATAATAAGAGTAAATAGCCATTTATGAATAAGACTGTTCCGGTGCTGGAGGACCTGAGTGAGGGACATAAAGTGACATTGGGGATTAAGAGTTGAGTTTCAGCTTCCTGGGTTACGATGTGTTTTTATTAGGGATTATTGTGCCTTTTGGGATACAATTCAAAACTGCCATAAAAGCCTGTTGTTCCGGCGATCAAGTCTTGTGCTTGTGAGCCTCACCAGGTGTCTTCTGAATGGCTTATATTTGTATTTTAGTTCATTTAGCTATTTTTATGCTTGAGAATGCTTAATTTTGGCAAAAAATAGGTAACATTTGCTTAAATATGCATATTTTTAGACTAATAAGAGGCCATACCACAAACAACAACAACAATTATGTCCGTGTGACAGTTTGGTTATTTCTTAGCTCCGGTTTTCATACCCTTGTTTTGTTACACTTCCTGTTTTGTTTCGCTCCGTTTTCTGTTACCTTGACTTTTCTGTTTGCACGCACCTGGCACTAATTTGAGGGTTCTGTTTACTTCAACTGGTAGATTCCCCTTTCATTGCTTCATTGTATGTTTTTGCCACGTGCTTGTGTAAGTTTCCTTTTAGCTCTGTGATTAATCATAATTAAACATTTTACTTGCACTTCGTGCCCATCTCTGCATTTTGGGGTCACGCATAAAACCAGATCGTGGCAGATTATTTATCAATTATTATATTTAGAAAAACTGCAATAGAGTGAAGCCGCGAAATGTGAGCAATGTGGTGAGGGACAACTGTATACTGTCCAGTCAGCCATTATAGGCAGTCATTGGTTTTTAGAAAGGGATGCTGGGCCACCGATAAATATCGGCCAATTTCCATCAAAAAAACATGTGATCGCGTATGCCGACCTTTCAAAGCCAATGAAAAAATCAATCAGTGTCCGGCGGAAAATCAGCAAGCTAGCTAACGAGCTAGAGTTATCCGCCTAGCTTCTGGTCTTCGGACTCCAAATGTGACTTTTTACCACAGTGACATTTTGTTTTTAAAACAAACAAGCAATGCGGTTAGTTGGGAGCTTGTTTTGGTCCCACCGGGAAGCCACAGGTGAATATCACGTTCATGGGGTCCATACTAACTTTTTCAAGTGTCACTGAACAACTTTGCTCTCTTGTTGTCATTATTAATTACATACTAATTGTGTCTTGTCCTCAGAAGTCTATTTGTTTGTGTTTGTTTAAAGAACTCGAACACATAGTGTGTCCAGCCTTATGATGGTGTCGGGGGTCTCCTGTCTCATGAGCTGATTTTGTGTCGCTCACAAAGGCACAAAGAATATTTGCTTCAACTGTTAGTTGTTTTTGATGATAACTGTTCAATGCAGAATGTATGCCTTTATATAATGAGAAATGACCACAAAATAGCACAAAGACGATGGCCACTTGTAGCTCTGCTTGGTAAATAAAGTAGTGTACATTTAAAATTTTAAACAATTTATTTCCCGTGTATTCGTATTACTCCAAAACATGCATCAAATAAAAATTCAGGATTGTGTCAAATAGTACAACAATTGTTTGTTGTTTGTTTAAAAGGCAAAAAAAAAAAAAACCTACCCATTTGCCAGGGTCCCTTGGAATTGTCTAACAGCGCCCCTGACCAATACCACTCATCATAAATAAATAGAAAAATGTACAGTTAATCCATGCAATCGGTATCAGCCAATTTCACTCCTGGATAATGGGTATCGGAATCGGCAGCATAAAACCCTGATCAGAGCATCCCCAGTTTTTAGGTCCCGCCTACAATAAGAACTGCACAACACCTTGCATGGCCACTGACTCTAAGGCCATGCAAGGTGTTGTGCAATTCTTATAAGTTATTCTCTTATTAGTCTTATTGTCTTATTAGTCATATTTCATAGTCATTGAATGCGCTGTTCGTCAGTCATAACAGTCAGCACCAGTCATTGGTCAGCTTGTTCTCTCACTCTGCATTGACCAGTCTAAATGTCACTTATTTTGGTGAGGATCAGAACAAATGGTCTTTAAGTCCCACCTGAATGGTTTCTAACTGTTGGGACAGCGAGCGCTATTGGCCAGTGTAATAGTCAATCATTATTGCCAAATCTTGAGTCAGTCACTCACTATGCATTGACTCAATCTCAACCAGTATATTGGTGGGGATCCGAATAAAAGACTATTCTATTCAAAAAGTTCAGCCATGTATATGCAGTGCATTTTATTGCACTGACAAAACGCGCAAAGTATAAAAGGCAATAATCATGTAGGACCACAAGGAAGACAGATGTGAAGGATGAGGGCCTCAAGATGGTACTTGGTATAAATTCAAGAGAAAACCCCAAACTATAAAGGGACTGTTCTTGACGCTTGTCTCAGATGCTGGCCTCTCTGCAGAGTGACCAGATGGAGGTTGACACTTTGGGCACACAAGGATGCTGCCCCCTCTCAGTGCCTCCCATCTTCATTCCCTCACCACTCCTCGCCCCTCCAATGGATCTATGGGTAAAAGCCTCAAGCCTGCCCTCCCATGCACCCCTTCCCCCCTGCAGAGCACAGTGCCCAAATGCCAGCACATCCCACCTGGGCTTAGCCAAGCTTGTCCTGACTGTTGGGGAGTGGGGGATGCTGGTATGACACACAGTGCTAAGGGCACTCATCCCTGACGGGAACACAATGGCCCAAGGACCGGCTGGCTGGCTGGATGACTGACTGGGTTAGCTACAGATAACGTTGTTAATCGCGCAATGGCAAACAGCGGCCACTGAACAATGAGGAAGCTGCAGTGCAATGATTGGAAAATATCTCCCAACACGACTACACACTCTCTGATGTCACCACACTCACACAAATCGTTGTCAAGAATATGTGTGCAAATATGGAACATTGTAATTGAGCATGTAGTTACCTCTGAGCTCTCAACTCAAGGTGTTCCAGGCTGATAGATATGAAAAGAATGGAAGATTTATTCCATTTTTTTGTTATTCAGACGAGTGTAAATCAGAAATCCCTCAGCCTTTTCTCTCTTATAATCTAAGTTTTGGACAATGAACGCACATGGCTTTGAAATACGGATTTCTTCACTTTACCTTCTTTCTCAATTCCATCTGGGTGTTGGAAGATATTGTACAGCAACACTACGGAAAAGAAGATATTTCTTGTTTTCCCCCACTAAAGCCATCCAGCACATGTTCTGTATGCTTACTGTGCGCTTTTCACCAGAATAAACATTCCAGCAAAAACATTAGGTACAGTATGTGCTCTCAAAGAGACTGTATGGTTGTGATTCATTGACAACCAAATGATGCACTGCAAAGTTGTTGGGCAAGGGCAGGAAGGGAGCTGATAGGCTGAGGGAAGAGGGTGGGGCACAGGTGCTATAAGCATAATGACAGGTAGGACAGTTATTGTTTAGTAAATAAAAGGATTTGAACAAGGCTGAAAGACAAAGTGAAGGAAAACAAACTTTTGGCTCAGAAGCTATGGGACAGAGTTGAAGAGACAAAGGGGTGTTTTTCTTTCTTTTTAAAGTCTAAAAAAGCAGACAGAATATAAAAACTGCAGGGCAGTGATTGGTCCTTTTTTGTTTTAAATATAGATTTTTTTTAACTTGTTTTGTTTTATTTTTAACACTGATGAATTAGATGTTTTTAATAGTGATGGGTCGTTCGCAAACGAGCTGGCTCTTTGAAGTGAATGATAGGAGCCGGTTCTTTTCGCTGTTTGTGTGTCTTTTTTTCTGTTGAAGCCGCACGTGATTGGTCAAAATGCGTGGTGCCGTATGTGTAATCATTAAACAGAAGGAGGAGGGCAGGGTTGCACGCACAAGTAAGCTGGAAAGGTGAGGAAAATGAGCAGCGGGAAACAAAAGCTGAGGTACTTTTTGATTCTGAATGCCAATCGTCATTTAAGACGAGCAAAAACTGGTTCCTGGACGCTGCTTTTTCTTTTAGTTTTGCACATTTTAATTGATATTTGGTTGTGTGATGTTTTTTGATGTTGTGCTGTTTCACTGAAAGTGGTTGTGAATTTACAAATAATACACAAAATCAGATTGGACCTTTTTTCCTAATTGAGATGAGATTTATTTTGTGTTTTCCAATATTTTTTTTATTGCAATCTGTTCCATCCATCCATCCATTTTCTATACCGCTTATCCTCATTAGGGTCGTGGGGGTATACTGGAGCCTATCCCAGATGATTTTGGGTGAGAGGCACACCCTGGACTGGGCAATCTGTTCCATGTTGAGCATATAAACAATAAACATTTGATATAATAATATTTTTACATTCAAATTTCATTTTACATGTATTTTGGTTAGAAATCAATTAAAGCTACAAAAAAAAAACAAACTGAGGAGCCATTCGGGAGCTGTCTCTTAAGGAAGCCAAGCCAATCGATAGGAGTGGCGAGGGACGACTTTACATGAAATAGCCTAAACTTGAACCACTGCTCATTGGCCGGTGTCCAATGCCAATCACCACAGTAGCAGAACTGAATAGTCTGCTAAGTATCTGTTATTTATTTGCATCATTGCAAGTCTGTCTTCCCAACTTCCTGCTGCTCAGCTAGCTACATTGAACATTTGGCATGATGCTCTGATGACAACAAAATGCTTCAAATTTCCTCCATCTTCGTATCCATCAAATATTTACAATCATCCTCAAAGATTTTGTCGTATTTTTTTAGTTTTAATTCGAGCCCACATGAAAGAACCTATCCATCCTTCCAGTCTCATGCAAGTTAACCTTCATGATGCGATTTGGCCCGTGTTAGTGTGTGTGTGTGTGTGTTTACCCGTGTGTGTCTGCCTTTTCCTCTGAGTGAGTGTGCAAATCACAGGGGACTCCTATCCGCTGTTTGGCTAAGATTTTGGCAGCCCTCGAAAAACTCTGCCATGCATACGGAAACATGCAGGAGCGGGCCTGGAATCAAGGTCAGGCCTGGAAAACGATGTAGCGCTGCTCCCAAGACTTGACTTTCTGCTGAGTTTGGCATTTGTGAGCGCAAGCTGTCCCCTGAGGGTGCAGCCAGGAATCAGCCATCACTGCTTATCCCCACCAACCTGTAATGAGCTACTGGAGGATGCTCTTATTTAGGGACAACCTTTGAAAGTTTTTGGCATTCCGGTTCACATAAAAAGACTACACAGTCTTCTGGCACAAATGTGGAGCCAGGTACACTCAAAGTTACTTAGCCGCAACTTTCCGTCACATGCTTATCGTGTTCAAGGTGACAGGAAAGCTGAAGGCTATCCAAGTTGACTTGGGTGATTAAGAGATATAATTTAGATATGATTTTGGGCTGTGGGACTAAGTTGGAGTACCGAAAGAGGAAGCATGCAAGCACATGAGTAACATGCAAACCCTAAATTGTAGTACTTTAAAAACAACTAGAATAGATGAATTGGATTTGCATTGTTTGCATTGTCAGGAAAAATGTATTCGGATTGGAACGGCTTCATGACGCTAACTGAGGTTCCACTTTGGACGGCTGACAGAACAGCATGAGTAACATCTAAACATGTCTGAGAAACATCTGCTTAAGTTTGAGTAACGTCTTCATTGAACCCACCTTACGGAACATCGAACACCTGAGTAATATTTACTTAAGTATGCGTAACGAAAAGGTGTTTAAAGTCACTCTTCGTTTAAAGTCACCCACAAAAACTTGCAAAGTGGATTCTTTCCTTGCTTTTACACAACAGCCGCCTTTTCGTGACATCATCCTTGCTTCTCATTTTCCAGGAATGACGAATCAACTTACGCTCAATCAAACGGTTACATTAGCTACTGTGCTAGCATCATGGCTCATTTTGAAAGTATGACAATCAAAACGGACAAAAAAACGTTCGTCACAAATGAGAACTATTAATTGCTATCCGAAGCTGGACGTCAGAAATTTTGACCAATGTTTTGAACGGCTAGTTAACGTTTAGATACGTCTGTAAATTAGCTGAAAGACGAATAAAAAAGTCCCAGAAAACGGACATCTTTGTTTCTCAGCCTGAATTGTTAAACGGCACACTGAGACAGAGTCTTAATGGGACAAGCGCTATAGAAAATCATCAATAAATAGATGGCGATCACAACATCATGCAGAATCAAATTCAAAATCACCAGTGCGCCATTTGACTATCTCCAAATGTCAAGAGGGCACCGACTGAAAAGTACAAAGACGCGAAGATTAGAGAGCCTTCGCTCCACTTTTTGCTGCGACCTTAAAAGGAGCCGCGCACTGTGCAAACATCTGGTCCATCAGCTGGATCCTATGCATCAGCGGGCACAGGGACACACTGGGACAGGTTGGCGGCTGCCTTTGACAGCAACAGTTAATTTCCAACATAATCAATTTATGTGCAGCTCCATAATAACCATCTGTGTTGTGCATGGAGGAGGACAGTCCTGAGGAACAGCACAGCGCTCGGTGCTCTTCCTCTCTAAGAGCTACGCCAGGAGCAAAAGAGAGCAGGAAGGAAGCGGAGGAGGCGGAAGAAAAAGGAAGATGACATTAAAAGGTGGCTGATGGGAAGGAAGGTGATGATGGTGGGAAGAGAAGGGTAAAAATGGCTCTGAGGTAAGAAATCAGGGAGCAAAGTTTAGATGATGACATTGGGTGGCTTTAATATAACCAGGATAATTATAACCAGGGGAAAAAGTATTTCCACTTCCATTACAGGATGATAATATCCACACTGAGGTGGGTCCCCCCTACATGCCCCCTGTTGTGTAATGTGATTTTTTGACAAGGTTAACTCCCATGGCGCCTGAAGTCGCATCGCACTCTCATTCACCTCAAGTGTCAGGAAAGGTGTCACTCAGCCCATTACGGAATTACCTGAGTGTGTCAATTGCACTGTGCGCTCTCTCTCTCTCTCTCTCTCACACACACACACACACACACACACACACACACACACACACACACAATCTGGTTCTGGTGAGGAACAAAACATGAAAACTGAATTAAGCTAGACTGACCGCCCCCACCCCACATGATGCAACTTTCATAACAGGAATCAAAATAATGTTTCCCCTTTACCTTCACCTTAAAACAATCCAAAATGTTTTTACATTAAAATGTCACTGGGAATTTGAGGCTAAGGCACCAGCAGCTAATTCAAGTATAACCGGTGGCGTGCGGTGAGGGGAGGCAGGTGAGGCAGTCATGATGACAACTTGAAAAACAAATAACGATAACATGAAGTAAATATTAATATTTGTCCATCCAACTGTATTATAAATGTTTTTTTTTTCTATATGAACATTTTGTTCAGTAAAAATTGCTAAATATTTCCTGATCATATGCAGGGCAGAAAGCTAAGATGAGGCTGCCGCAAGCCTCTGTTCTCTTGTCTGAGTGCACTCAGTGAGTGCACTGAGTTGGCTCATGGTGCTTGCCAGATTCTGTTAGTCACAATATAATATAGGGGCGTCTAAGAATAGTCGGCTGTTCGATTCGGAGGAGTCTGATTCGACTATCAATCTCGCGGTCCAATCAGATGAAATGTCATGTGATCAAGATTGAATACGTTTGACTGCCAAGATGGAGGACTATATAATGTACTGTATATCCAAGCTCAACAGAAGGTGATGAGACTCTCACAACAAAATATCAGAGATTTTCCTGGGGAAGGATGTACTTCACATACAAATAAAAGCTAAGCCACAAATGTTTTTCAGTTAATTAAGAAAGGTGTTTTTTTTAACCAAAGTGAATTAATAAAGTAGTTAATACAGCATGCGACAGGCAAAGGACATGCATCATGTTCTAGTCAGGCAGGTCATAGGTGAATTATATGTGACAGTGTGGAATGTGAGGGAACAATTATTCCGCCTCCAAGTGGACCGCATAGGAACGAAGAATATTTGGAGTCACGTACAGAAACTGAGAGGCGATGACGCAATACATACGTGGACAAATCAACAAACAGTGTTTCACGCTCCACCCCTACTCAGGTATTTCCACCACTACATGCCTGATACTCTCTCACCTGAGTAAATAAAAAACCCACCCTCTATACAATCACCGAAGCTCTATGAACTTCAGTGTTTTGCAGTCACGTCAGTGCTATTTCCATGGCTACAGTAGCTTGGACAAGCTAAAGCCACACGTATTTCTAAGACAGACACATTTTTTAACTAAGCCACCGCTGCAGAGCACAGTCTACTCATAGTAGTAGAACTCAACAGAGTCTAACCAACCTGTCATGAATTTTACATGTGCTGTGTGAACGTCCATGTGTCCCTGTACATCCTCTGCCATCCTAATTGACATGCAGCAGGGCCTAGCAGCTGTGAGGCTTTCTGCATCATATGCATGTGTGTGTGTGTGTGGAGTGTATACAGCACTCTGGGTAAAGTCCCTGCATTCTCAAAGCCACCTGGACATAATGGCAGTCAGCTGCCACCATCGTTGCTCATACAGGCGGACACACGAACATGAAAGCCATTTCTATCATTCATGCCTATTACTATTTTTCATGTAGCAGTTTGCAAAGAGACCAAATAAGACACTGATTATGTGTTTAATTGTAAAAATGAGCTAATTAACATTAAGGGCAGGGATGTGATCATCGTGCAAAGTATACAGTGTCCAAAGTATTGGGCGGGTATTTGATCAGCGGATGAAACATTTCAGGATGACATCAAACTGAGGCTCTAACAATGTGAACTCATGCATTGTCATGATCAAAAGTTTGCCCGGGCAATTTTTTATAGTTTGCCAAGCTCCGAGAGGGCAGGCTGGACATCTTATGATGTCAGGATGAGAGGGAAGTTGTTTTTTTTAAATATATTTCCTGATGAAGCTCCTGCCAGGTTTCGTGCAGCACACTGACAGTGCAGAGACAGAAGCATTGCAGAGAAAGACAATGAGAGGTGAGAAACGGTGTTGTTTCGATAATGGTAAGGTGGTTTAGACCAGTGATTCTCAACTGGTGGGTCGTGATTCAGAAGCGGGTAACAGAGCCGTTTTCAGTGGGTCGCGGGTCTTTGCCTGGGAGAAAAAAAACGTGTGTAACCAGATGAGAACCACTAGTTTAGACCTTATTTTAATAGACATGAACACACACACAGGCAGCGAGGATGCAGGGGGCTCAGCAGTACAACATCCATGTATTCTACATCTTTCTTCAGGAGCTGGAGACTATCCCAGCTAATGACGGACTCAATTTTGATGTTCCAATGTCAGCTATGTTAACTACTACAGTACCGGTGGTAAATGCCGCAAAGGCTTCAATTAGTACCACTAATTAAATTAACTGCAGCTATTAGTTGTATTATGGCCACCTTGCCACAAATCCACAAAGCCCACGATACACTACATCCAGTCAGGTACATATCTTAAAATTACGGCGCTCGCTCCTCCAACAATAGAACTAAAAAGAACGACTTTGCGCATAATTAAAGCCCGCAGTGTGCTTGTTTACACACATGCATACGTGTCATATTATCTGATACATACGTGTCATATATGATGATGATAACCACCACCTTGCACGATATCAATAAACAGAATCATACAAAATAATCCACAAAGTTAGGAAATATAGAATGGTAGCGCCCTCCTGTTTTCATGTACATTTTAAAAGGAATAGCAATTTATATTTCTGGTAGTGTAGTGGTTCACACAGCTCACTGTGGTGCAGCTGATATGGGATCAGTTCCCATTCAGTACTGTGTAAGTCATCTGCTGTTATAAACAATATAAGTGGTACGGATGGATGTTTTGTTTGGTTTAAATGTTCATTGTGCGTTGTGTTAACCTTACTTTCTATGCAGTGTAAGAACTTCAAAATGACCACTGCTGGTGCTCTCTTAAGTGAAGTCTCCCAGTGAGATGCATGAACCCTCACATGTGCTCTTTGTTCAGTCAGTTTTTCTCAAGTCTCCATACTATATTTCCTCTCCTCGCCTATACGGCAAGCCTTTGATTCCGTCCTGCTTCTCAATTCTTCATGGAACTTCAGTATTTCAAAGAGTTCTTCTCCGCTCCCCTCCTCCTTCGCGGGCGGAGCGTCGGCCAAGTCTGGGAGAGGGACTGCCCATCAGAGGTTGGCTGCTATCAGCAAGGGGCCACGTGTCTCCAATTCAGGTCAGTCTTGGCTACAGACGCAGACTTTAAAGCAAGCCACAACGTGTCCTGTGATCCCAGTAAGCACGCTTGTTAGTGGAATTGATAAGGCACCCATACACCTGGGTCCTCTGAAGTTGGCATGGCGTCTCAAAGGGGGGAAGTACGGGGGAGCCAAGGCCGCCAAAGCAAAGGAACGAAGGGATGGGGGTGGAGGGGAGAAAGGTCTTTTTGGCATGTGACGAAACAGAATATGTTTGGGAGAGAGACCTAGAACATCGCGGAATTATGTACAAATACAGGGCATATGGCACAGAACCATCCGGAGAATCCTACATACACTTGGCTCTCACATGACGTTCTTCCTGCTGAAACTTTGAGTAATTTGTAACCGAATGCAAAAACATGGCAGCACATTCTTGGTTCCTAGATTTTTTTTTCTCCCCCCAAAAATGTCGCGTGATTCGGCGTGTGCCTGTTTCAACATGGACTTCCATTCCACACGACGTCAACACTCAGATGCCACATTTATGATAATCACAGTATAATTCATTTATCGGCTCTACCTTCCCCATGTGTTGACCCCACGGCCATGTTGCCAACGCACATCTGGCTGTACGGTGCGGCGCTGAGACCTGGATGGGATTTGCCCCTGGTGATGGGGCATCTGGGAGGCCAGATGAAGCCCAGGCTTGATGAGTGCTTTGTCTATAATGGATATGGGGCTTTATGGAGACATTGACAGCTGCACATTGGCGGTCTCCTGAGCAGGAGGCCTAGTTCAGCAGTTGTGCTCTTTCTCCTGCATCAGAGCAAACATGGTGCTTTACTATCTGGGAGCTGCAAGATGCAAATAAAAATTGGGATTTGTCACTTTAACCTTTTATCAGAAACCATATTGGGTTCAAAGTCCTCATAGCACACCTCACCATGGGGATGTATAACCATCCTTGAAATCATAATAAATAAATAAATTGAGAAAATTATGGAAAAAAATACCTAAAATAACCATAAGTAATAATATAATAAAATCTAAATATAATAAAATAATAGGAAAATCTAATAATATATGCTGTTAGCATTTGTAAAATAAAGGTTAAAAATAAAATAAATACAATGTGAAAATAAAAGAAAATATAAAAATGTAATACACAATATAATATTATTGTTGCATTTTTAAGCATTTATCTTTATAAATCAAAAATACAGAAAGACATTACACAAAATCAGAGACTAAAATGTGAACGTGAAAGTAATAAAAAATATACGATAAGAGATTCAATCGTGACAATTAAATAGAGAAAGAATAAACAGTAATAAAAATATACTAATATTACTTCAGCAATCCTGTAGATATCAATCCTATTTCTATTGTTTAAATACATAAAAAAATAGTGAAACAAAAAAAAGTATTTACAAAAAATATGATTGTGTATATTAGGAATTATTATTAAGAAATACATTTAGATTTTTAAGTTCAGAGTATTTCAAAGAGTGTTCAACGACGGCTTGGATTTTGATTAATTATAGAATAAACCATTTCTTTACAAACCCAGGTATGATCAAAATATTTTCAGTAATTGCAAGCCACCCATTGTCAGCACTCATGAAGTGCTCCACCACCCACTACAACTGTGAAAAGTGGAACAAAAAAGGATGCCACTCCCAAAATAACGTGATACTAAAAGGTGATATCCAGTATGTTCTGTGTCGGGCGGGTGGATGGCGAGTACTTTAGCGATGAACCCAAATGAAAGCTCATCCACCGACAAGAGATGCACAGCTTGACATTCTCCAACCTTCCCTTCTGCCCGCCATTTGTGCAGGATTTGGGGGATTTCATAATTTCCTGTTCTTTCTAAAAAGGGGGGTGGTGATATGTTGGGATGAGGGTAGGCAGGCAGCACCTGGTCCACACAGCTGTACTTCATTTAGAGAGCAATTTGAAAAGAGCGAGAGGGAGAGGAGAGGAGCGGAGCAGCCTTGTCATTAAGGGCTCCAAAATGGCCTCCGTTTGTTCGACACATGGCACCGAGTTAATGCCGCTGAATGGGGAATAGGCGCGTTGATGTGCCGTCACAAATTTCTCATAAGTGCGACGACATCTGAAAAAGCCACTCCAAGTGTGGGTGTTGGCTTGCTTCACATTTTCCTTATCAAAGACTGTTTTTTTTTTTTTTTTTGGTAGGTAATTGACAGCTGCGACTGGGATGTAAGCAAGTGTAAAGATGGGTTTTCTATTTGTGTGCGGTTTCATCTTGATGGCGCACCTTGAAGTTTGTTGTGCGTGCAGGTGACGGCGCCACTGGAGTTGTCTACTTTGACAATGACAATAACAAGCAGACTGTTGGTAAACTGAGGTGATGCAAAGGTTTGTTGTGCGGCGGCGCAGCTGCCTTGCCTCCTCAGAGCTGATCTAATTCGTTTTGACGTGCACATGTGCGACGCGGGGAGGAAAGAAAAAACAGTGAGGCGGGATCAAAGGCAAACGCTTTATTGCCGCATCACAGGGCCCTGCTGCATTTTGAATTCTGCCAATCTGTCCAAATAGTCAGATAAAATCCTGCGATGAGGCAGTGCGCTTTTCACTCTGCACACCCCGCCCTCCACTTCTCTTGCATGCTCACTCGCTCCCTCCTTACTCCTCTCTCTCGTTGCTATTTACTTCTTTTAGAAGGCCTCTCAAGAGGTACAAAGTCATGCAAGAGCAAAACCCTATGACAACATAAAAGATCTGTGTGCTGTATTAACTTTACAGCCTCAACTATTTTAGCAACACAAATGATTGTGTACCAACCACATGGATTTGTAAAGGAACATTTGATGTATCTGTGTTTGTCCATCTGTTTGATAGCTAGCAGGCTACTTCCTGCTTCATGCAAGATGAAAAACAGAAGCACAGTGCAGTGAAGTCTTATAACTGCACCTATATCCAGATCCTCACCAAAATGTAATAGGTTCTTTATTGGCTCATACATATGACCCCTCTACTAGTTTTTGTGCAATTTTTTTTTTTTTAATCTACAATATATTGACAGTTGTTGGTTACAATTAAAATTTTAGCTGGTTGGCTAGCTAATACTGTACATCAGGGTTGTCCAAACTGCAGCCCAGAGGCCATTTACGGTCTCATTTTTTTATTGGCAGTCTGCAATTAAATTAAATTACCAAAAAATCTGTGACAATGGTAAATACAAAAATATATTATGGCGTTTTACATATATATATATATTTATATATATATATGTGTGTGTGTGTGTGTGTGTGTGTGTAATTTGTTTTTTTAGTGGTGAAATTTTCCATTTTAGCTTGGTGGCCAGATTAGTAGCACAGCAGAACTGTGAACTCCATTTTAAAAAATACGATTCAAAATTGAGTTCTTCCGATTTCGCAGCTCATGGTGGAATTTTTCATCTTAGTTTGTAAATCAAAAGTTTTTAAACACTTCCTGGGTGTAACTTTAAACGATCAGAAGTCACACGTTCCAGTCCTGTAGTTGGTAGTAATGATCCGTTTTGATTTGTTGACAGATACCAAATTATTAAGGAAGAAGAATCCATGAGATAATAATCACAAGATCAAACTTTTAGGGGTGCAAAATTTCAAAATGAGAAGATATACAGTACATAAAATAGCATAGTCAATAGTAGTGTTATATAGTAGTGCAGGTAGTAGAGGTGATAATGCCTGCTAGTAGTAAAATAACTGTACTGCGTTGTAATTTTTATGAAGGCCAATTCAGCCCTGCTCTGGTCTGTAGCCTGGTGGTGGGAATCCGTAACAACATTGTGTTTTTGTAAAAAACACATTATCATAATGACAATATATTTCTGCCATTGAGAGTTTATTACAAAAAGCACAAGTAAGCTTCGGTGCATTGCTTCCTAATGCTGGTCTTTAGAAGCCAATGCATTCATTCATTTTCAGTACTGCTTGCCCTCCATTGGATCACAAGTGAGCTGGAGCCTATCCCAGCTGACTTTGTTTAAGAGGTGTCCAGGTACACCCTGGACTGGTCGCCGGCCAATCGCAGGGCACACACACAAACCCACATTCACACCTACCAATTAATCTAATGTCCATGTTTTTGGGACGTGAGAAGAAGCTGGCGTACCCGGAGAAAACCCATGCACGCACAAAGAGAACATGCAAACGCCACACAGATGCCCAAATGGATATTCAAACCCTCCATCTCCTGACTGTGAGGCCAACATGCTAACCACTCGCCCACCGCACCAACTCAGTGTATGATAAACACGTCCTGCTTGAACGGGTTACAACTACTTTAATCACTTGTTTTGGTGCAGGTTATTATCTGTGGCATGTAGAGCAGTGGGACCTTGTGGTTGTCAACGACCCTTGCGATGCCGGTTGGAGTTCACCGGAGCCTGACTAAAATCATGCAACATAATTGTGAAAGGTAAACACCTGAGTGAGTCAGGTTCAGGGGAACATTTGAGGAACGATACAAGACATTTTTGGACAGAGAGCTTCTTCTGAACCTTAAATGCAGCTCCTTACCAATCAATTGCTCCCTAAAATGCACACGACTGCCCACCGGAATGGCCCTGAGACCATTACAGGTGAAATCATGATGAACTGATGACGCACGTAAGTGGAAGACCTAAAAAACGGACGCGAGTCAAAGTCCTCCATCCACCTTCATGGCCTTGAATGATTCTGAGTTTACGTCCAAGACGGAAGATGCGCCAAAGCTTACCGGATCATAACCGGATCAAGTGATGAGGATGTTGGCTGAAAATGATGTCTACCAACACAGTAAGTGACACAATGACAGATGCACCGAGGGGATAAAGATCGGCCCTCTCAATATCGCGGTTCGATTATCGCTCCCTCTCTATATCACAGGTTTTCAGAAATTAATTATTCATTAATGATCGCTGTTTCTTGGAAGACTATGGCGTATTACAGTCGTCCCTCGTTTATAACGGCTAATTGGTTCCAGACCCGACTGAGATAAAGTAATTTCCTCAATATAGGATTCAATGTAAATAAATTGAACATTTTGATAGTAAGGCCATAGAAAACCTGTTTATGACTGTCTAATGACAGTTTTTAACATTATTAGAGCTTTCCAGACATGAAATCACACCCCTATAGTCACCTTTACACTCACCTTTACACTCCTCTTATTCATTGTTTACAACACATTGCGCAACTCTTAAGCTCCAACGATAGACACCGAATCGAGAGCTGAGCCGTACGTCAACGTCGCCGCCATATTGCATGTGTCAGTAAAAATAAATACAAGTAAATGTATTTACTTTCATAAAGTGCCTTTCTACAAAGACGTTTACGTTCCTCTCGTTTGTACATTCACAAACGCACTAGTACACTTGGAAAACACTTAGGCACCAAAAACAATGTGGTTGTTTTTGTTTTCGTACAATGTGATTTTGATTGTTTTTGGTGCCTAACTGTCTCCCAAGTGGCGGCGACGTTGACGACGCAGCAGTGGACAAACCCACTCGATGGGGCGTCTATCGACAGGTATGTCTATGCTCGACACAGCTACTAGCTTGCAAGCTAGCAAGCTAGCGAGGGCGGTAGCAAGCTAACAATCTAGCCAGCTAACCAGTTAGCCTCGAATTTATTTCTTCTAAATTTTACAAGCCAAAAACGTACCACTTCCACAAGGAATGTTGGAACTTGGAACTTGTTTCACTCTATCATGTCGCACATGCCTTGGCTGATTTCATGACTTCATGCAGCGTTAAGGTAAGGTGTCAATGTTTTGTATCATTACTCCCACGTAGTGACCACACTATAGCAATGTTACAAAACTCGTATTTTAGCGATGAAAACAGTGTTATTTGTAAGATGACACCGTGAGCCAGCCTGTTATATTGAGCAATGACCTCCTGCAATTCCCAATAGGTCAACAAGCTTGTCATGAGTTTTTTCATAGCTCATGATTGGCTCCTGTCAAATAAAGAGCTGCCTGGTCCTCACAGACTCATGCATGCCACTGTAATATGACTGATATTGCCGTATAGTGTTTTTGGCATTTTATGTGTTGTATTGTTTGTGATTTCTGTGTACTTCAGGACACATGAATCCCCCCTGCTGTGGGTGAATCTATCTATCTATCTGGATTCAATATACTGTAAGACCATGGTTGGCGATGACAGATCTGTTCGATCAAAAATTGATTGTGTTTTTGGTCACCCAGTTTGTTTTAGACTTTGAGCTTAATAGTGCCTGCTTTTGTCAGTGGAAAAGCATCAGCACTCAGGAGCCGAGCTATGGCAACGCGAGTCGGCCACAATCATGAATTCCTCAGCAAGAATTGAAACTTCTTTTACCGGCAACCCAAAACTTGTTTGTCGAGTATGCCATTGTCAGGGCAGTGGTCGTAGCGGACAACAATGGGTGCTGTTGAGGTAGAGTTGAGGGGGTTCAGAGGGGCTGTTGGCTGCTCTCCTCCCTCCTGTCAGCCCCCTCTCTCGGCCAGGCAGGCAGACTGTGTTGAGCGGCCCGGCTCCTCAGTAGCAGATGCGAGCCCTCATGTCAGAGACAGGCAGTGGCCCGACGGAGCGCCGCTCGTGCTCATACCTCATTGAGCCATCTCCCCTAGCAGATGGCGTGCTGCTGCGGGCGCTCCTCTCCCCGATAATTACCAGGCCTCGCCACAGATGGAAATGTCAGTCAGCCTCACAGGTCCTGGTTCCTGCCACTGCCTCCGTCCGCGGCCTCTCTACCTAGACTGGCCACTGCCAACACTCACCATGTGTTCTGTGACTGCTGACTAGGCATGCAACAAAAGAGAAATCCGCGTGCATGAATATTCATGGGGGGATGTTAGGTAGTAGACCAGCAATTGCTGGCCAGGTGGACACGGTGACGTCTTTTTGTCCTGCACTTCTACACTGAGTGTCTCACTCTCATCAGCCTCATCTAAGAGGTGAAATGATACCTAGTGCCTTACAGTACAGTTGTGGACTGACATATTTAGGAGATTAGGATAACTGTGTTTGCAAAATGGATTAATTCTAGCAGATGCCAGGACTAACCCCCACTTATCTGTGATAAGGTGACCAGATGTCTCAGCTTGGCAAAGGCAACACACTCCGAGTTTTATTACTCAGCGCCAAAAAACATCCCCGGAGAAATTTCCCAGTGCATTCACAGATAATCTACCTTCGCAGAGAACAAGGCGACAGGGTTTAGTCTCTCGGTGTGTTTGTCCATGTAAGCATGTTCATGGACGTGTTTCTTGATTGTGTAAAGCTCTGAAAGATTAATCTAAAGTAAATAGCTTTGAGCCCGAGTGGCAGTGTGGCAAAGTGAAGGCACAAGGGAAGTCTAAGCAATGGATTATTGGAAATATCACTGTAGTACTTACAGTAGAGTATCATGACGTATCATGACGTATCATACATGGATGGAAACAACAGACAGGTTTAGCTTGTTTCTTATCAATGTTTACACTTACTTTGGATGTGGGTGCTATGCATTAACTTATCATACAGGCCTGAGAAAGTCCCACCCTTTAAAACTACAATGCATTCGCAAGTTGTGTGTCCTCTATGCCTACATTAGCATGCATTAGAAATAGGCAACTCCCTCCCAGAGGTTGATACGATACACAACTCAAAACACTGCCAACGATATGATACATATCTCAAAACACTGCCATCAATACAAAAATCACAATATGTAGAAAGTACATAGTGCTACTGGTGTACCCGATTGGGGAACATTATATTTCCATGAGTCTTGTCCACATTGATTCCTTTCTTGACAAATCAAAAATGTAGCCAAACTTCAGGACATGACCTGCTGTGTTTACATTCACAAGATTTGCAGTGACCCACTCACTCGGACTCATATGCCGCTAGCGTACCTGCAGTGAAAGAAGAAGCAACAGGAGGGCTGAAAAAGCTCCTGAGTGCCCAGTTTATTGTATTGTCTTGTCCAGAGCTTCATATTTTTATATGGATGCTTGACACACCTAAATTGTATCATTGCTAGCATTATTTCATTGGATTCCTATTCGGCAGTGAATCAAGACTAACCTGTCTTACCCGGTGATAGTAGGAGAACATGTTATTTAGTTGCCATTTTGCAAAAAACGTGTTTATTTGTGAAATGTATCCAGCGGCATTACATTAAAAGAAGCATAATGTGTTCATTACATGACATTTTGAGGAACGATCCAATATCGGTATCGTAAATGAAGCGCTGGACGATATTGGTATATCGGATATCAGCAAGAAAGCCAATATCGAGCAGCTGCAGTTTTAAATATTTGTTTGCTGCAGAAAAACAACTTTCATTATTGACTTTCAGTTCTCTAATCCCAGCACCAAGTGATAGCCTGTGAATCTGACTGGGGGAGCCTTGAAAACATATGATGCAACACGCTGGCAATAAGAGTCAGCATAAAACAAGCCTCCGTGTGACTCCGAGCTGTCAACGTCTTAATAACTCATAGTCAGAGTCAAACAGCAGCCTGGAGAAAATGTATCAATGCTATTATAAGTAAGGGACAATGCACAGGAAGCTAATTGAATCACTTCACTCATCTCTTATTGGGCCTTGAAGTGTTCAATATAAGCTGTGATCACCATTTTAATGAGAGCCAAGATATAACAGAGCTCTGTGTTGTTACAGATGCGATTCAGCAGAATGGCATCAGTCTGCCCCCCTCCACTCCCCGCTCCTTTTCTCTTTCTTCTTTTTGTCTTGGTTTGACAAAGCTGGTCCCCTCTCATTTGCATCCTGCCCATTATGCAAATGAGCACGGATCACATATTGGTTCAGATGAGTGAAGCAAGTGAGCAGGCCAGGTCTCCTTTAGGACCAAGTGGAAATTTGCACTTAAAAGCCAGTTGGTGGGCTAAAACAATGGTCCAGGTGCTGTGCCCTTGACCAAGGGCTTTATTGTCTCCTGTGAGGCACAAAGTTGGTGTCACACCTGTTTCAGCCTCCTTCTGGCAGCTCCTAGTCCGCCTCATTCAGCCGGGTTAACAGTTACAGAGTACAAGATTCACAACTCATTTTATGTCACCTACGGATGTTTCAAATTCATATGTGATAGTCACTCGTTCATGTCTGTGAATGCTCATTGAATTTATAACCCAAATCAAGGGCCAGCCATGTTGCTTAACCTTGTTAAACGTTCACATTAAGTGTTTATTGTTGTCAAGGGAACTCTACGTTTGATTGATGATCCACAAAGGCCAAGTGTTATTTGTTGCCAGTGAAGATGATTGTTCCTCTCCTTCTACGGCTGCAAAACAAAGCCAGATCACACAGATTATTATCACCCGTCACTCCACGTATCCAATAAGCACATCACTTCCAAACATATCAAACAATACACACTTTTGGCACCCGACCAAGGAAAAATCACTCCTGGGAGAATGATGTGTTAGCATGCGTGAAAAGCAAATTGCCTCATTTCCCAAATGTATAATATAAACTACTGAGGGTCACATAATGGAAAATTAGTCAAAGTAATCTCACTTTCCCATTTAATAACATAGCAGTCAAATAATATTCTGCTCAATATAACACTGGCATGGAAACATTCAAATATTTCAATAATAACAATAAATCGATGAATACTGTATATCCTTATTTCCTGCATCATTCATTTCAATTCAGCCTATTTCTATCATAAATGATTATATTAGCAGTCAAAGTTTCTGTTTTTCAGATAATTTACTTATGTTTAGACTTACATGTTCCAAGACTATTTATGTCCAAAATAAAACATTAAAGGCGGTAACTCATTTATTTAATTCATTTCATTACATTTTTTTAGCAGCATTAACACATGTGCATCAGGCCACATGATGGCATGCGGAGGCACAGTACACTGTTGCAACCACACAACGTCTGATACTCCTTTATAACTTTATTCTTACCTGAACATGTCAACAACAGTGCAATTCCAGCACCATATATGTATGTCCAATTTGCAAACACGTTTCTAGTCCGTTCGTCCTTGAAACGACACTTTCTCATTCTCACCACATGACCGTGAGGTGCATTCAGGGACACTCCAATCTCCGAACATTACAACATCTTTGTTATGTGTGTATGTGTAGTCTATTTACCATCTAAAGTCCACTCTCTGAGTGACAGGAATCCAGTGCGGAGACCTGAGTACTGGACTAATATGGTCATGTTTCCTGGTTCTAGTCAGGACTCGAGCAGCAGCATTCTGGATGTACTGCAGCTGTTTTACAGCTCGTTTAAAGAGCCCGGTGAGACGGCTGTTACAGTAGTCTAGCCTGCTGGAGACAAAGGTATGGATTTGTCTCTCTAAGGCCCTGTCCACACGGTAATGCTCCTGAGATGTCTTTTTTGGTGAGTTGAAAAAAAATTTGCGTCCACACTGTGCCAGATTACTAAATAGTTGCATCCAGATGGGTACGGCTCACAGAGTGAAAACGATGTAATACATAAGGCAAACCCACGTGTGGGGCTGTGAACAGACACGCAGACGGAACCACGTGACACCCCGAACCATAGAAGAAGAAAGAACGCATGCTAATAAGTCTGTCGTCCTCCGCTTTCCAAGGCTTGTCTAGACTTACGACAAAGTGGAATTACATGTGCGTCATTTTGGGAGTGTAAGACAAGAAGATACCAGGGGAATGTTGACTGCAGTGAGTCATTAAGTTGGCTTGTCATCAAAGCTCACTTCGACGGGGCGCTGACATCATTTTTATTTTTAAATCGCGGATTTCTCGTCTATATGGAAACGACAAAAACTGCGATAGAGTGAGGGCGCGATATTCAAAGCGTGATGTAGGGACGACTGTAATTAGCATCGGTCCGAGTGCCAACACAACATGAGCAATGCACTGGCTGTTCCATAACAAGCCAGGTGGGGTCAAATGATTCTGTTATGAAAAAAAGGTCAATCTCACTTGACAAAAACAAACAGTAGAGCGAAAAGAGATGGTTTCCCTTTACGCTTGGTGCATAATTATAATTTTGTCGTTATGTGATGCAACAAGAAGGAACGATGGTGCTTAAAAAAATGAGCCCTCGAGTTGTTGGAGCCAATTATTCTCTAATGATGAAACTATCCTTTATCAACAGGGATCAAACTATGCAATTAACACTTGGACACAGATAACACAGAAGTAAGTACAGTTTGAAAATGAAGTACTGTCCTTGTCATAATAATTCTAAGTCTGATTATGCAATCTGAGAGAAGAACATCTGCAAAGGGGGCGATAGTGGAAGTGATGTAGAGGGCAGCAGAGAGCATCTGTGTGTGAATGAGTGAGAGAAAGTAGGAGTTGGGTGACCTTGTTACCAGTTGGGTTGACTTGGACAGGCTGGTAGGAGGTTGCTGTCTACAGGGAGGGACAGACAGATGCTCGCTCTTCTCCCTGGGCAAAACATCTCGCCCGTTGCAGGCAGCACACAATCTGGCCTGGGCAGCTGTAACCCTAATGATCACTGGTGGCGCTGCACCTGACCGACCCACCGACCAGCTACGCTTCACACTCAGAGGCCCCCCTAGACCCCATCTCCCTTCTGCACAACCTGGACCTCTATCTCCTTTTTGACCTCCAAACACTGAGGAGAAAATAGTTTGCAAAAACCTGGACCTTCTATGATTTCTAACACTGAGTCAGCGACAGCTGATAATTGATCAGTCTAATATTGCACTAGTGAACTTTACAGGAGAACAATTACTAATTTTCATTAGTACCAAACTGTACACCTTTGTAGACAGTCACTTCCTGAAAACAAAACAAAAATCACTGATGAAAAAATGTTTTTTTTTTAAATATTCTTATAACAAAAAAGTTGGGGCTGTTTTGCTCCACTTTACGGTAGAGGGTTCCACAATCGTATCAACAAAAGTGAGGAAAAAATATCCTGCACCTGCACCTTTATTCCAAATATTTAAATTCCTAAAAATAATAAATTTGAATGATAATTTTATTGTATTTACAGTATTTATTTATTTTTGCTCATCAACTCCCACTACAGTTAAAAAAACAACAAAAAAAGCTTTGAACATCAAATAATGTCAACATAACAGAACAAATACACCATATTTTTACTGGAAACATGAACTAAAATTCTGCATGTGTACCACTGTTGATTAAAGGAAATTATTTAACAATAACCTTAGCAATTTTTTTGAAGTACAGTAATCCCTCGTTTATCGCGGCCAATTGCTTCCAGACCATGATAACCGACCGTGATAAGTGAATTTCCGCGAAGTAGAATTCCTTTATAAATGGAACATTTTCATAGTTAAGGCATAGAAAACCTGTTTACGACATTCAAAATATATTTTTAACATTATTAGAGCCCTCTAGACATGAAATAGCACCCCTATAATCAACTTTACACTTGTATTACCCAATATAGTTGACACAATATGAGAAAAAAGACATTTACGACATAAATAAGACTCATGCTTGTGTGCGTTGCTGTAAATTTGCTTCGGTGCTAGGGAAGTGATGTCAAGGGTTCAGAGTCGAGTTTTACCTGGGTGTGGGTCCGAACTGGAGATTGTTGTGAGATAAATCAAACCTGCAATAAAAGCCAAGTCTGGTGCTTGTGTGTCGTACTGACCATTACAGTAAACTTACTGACACCTAGTGACCAGTGTAGAATATTACATATATGTGTCTTCTGAATGCCTTATATTTGTATTTTCACTCATTTAGCCATTTTTATCTTTGAAAATTCTTAATTTAGGCAAAAATACATACAATTTGCTTAAATGCATATTTCTGAATAATAATAGGTCATATTTAACCAAAACAGCATGATTTATGAATTTGATTTATAAAGTGGTGAGGGATTCCTGGAACCTGCAAGAAGGAAATGATAACAGTTGTGTTATCGTCTACTTTGCTGGTCATGAATAGGCCTGCCTTTTGACATCTAATACTGTAAGCTCAAGCTTAAAACAACACAATTCACAAACCAGAGTAGAACAATTTAAGGATAGACCACAGCGACTACAGAAAGAAGTAGCTAAATTCTCTAAGTCTTATTCTGTTCATTCTCCCAAGAAAAGAAAGAAAACACAAGAAAGAATAAGAACATAAGAAACATAAATACCAGCAAATTAAGCAACAACAACAGAAGAGACATTAATACAGATAAATAATACAAATAAATAAATAAATAAAGTGCTATGAGTGTGTGCGTGTGTTGCGTGCGGCGTGTGTGAGTGCTTTGTTGAGAAGCCTGATGGCCTGTGGGTAAAAGCTGTTTGCCAGTCTTGTGGTCCTGAACTTCAAACTCCTGTAGCGTCTGCCTGACGGTAGGAGTGTGAATAATGAGTGTTGTGGATGTGTGCTGTCCTTGATGAGGTTGTGTGTTCTTCGTAGGACTCTAGTTTTATAAATGTCTTGCAGTGAGGGGAGGGCTGCCCCAACAATGTTCTGTGAGGTCTTGATCACCCGCTGGAGTGCCTTCCTATCACGTGTTGTACAGTTACCGTACCAAACAGTGATGGAGGCGGTAAGGACACTTTCGATTTTGGTTGACATGCCAAATTTCCTCAGTCTTCTCAGGAAGTACAGTCTCCTTTGGGACTTCTTCATAATTTGTTGGGTGTTGTGAGACCAGGTGAGGTCCTCGCTGATGTGTGTACCAAGGAACTTGAAGGTTTTCACCCTCTCCACCTCAGTCTCATCAATAAACAGGGGTTTTATGCGGCTCCTTTTCCCTTGTTCTTGGGTCGATGATCATCTCTTTAGTCTTATCTGTATTGAGAAGGAGACTGTTATCACGTGGTGTGCATTACTACAAATCTGGTATGCTTCTGCAAGAAAATATGGCATCATACCCACTCTTAGGTTAGAAAATCAATGTGATACTTCAGGAAACAGAAGAAGCTGCCAAATTTGTCTTAGCCAGGTGCACTTTTCATTGAACCCCTAACATTTATTGCATCATATGCTGCAGGAAATCAAACAGCTACTTTGAAACATAATGGACCATAAACTTCATGACATTTCGACAGAAATTCAACAAGACAAAAACTGATTATGAAGCATGTTATAAATTAATGAATGTATTTAAGTGGAATTACGCCAAACATGTTTTTTGTTTACGGCATGAATTATGAGTTGTAAAACCCTGCTTAAACCATATTAATCAAAGCTGCTGTTTTCACTAAATAGTCCTCTCTCACGCACGTCAATTACGCATGAAAAGGTCACAAACGACAACCTTCTGCGGTAAACATTTAAATCCCACTTAATTCGCTAATTCAACTCAGTCCGGGTCTACAATGGGCAGGGGTGGTGGGTGTCCTTCATGAGCCTCATTGCAGATGAGCACAAGGAGGATGGACGGTTGTTTTTCTCTTCACACAAAGACTTTCAAAAGGGGGTGCTAGATAGCTTCTTTTGGAGTGGAGGAGCCTTTGCAGAGTGCATCAAGGAGACTGGTAGAGACTGATTTTTAAAAAATGGTATGAGAAATTCTACTGAATAAATGAGTTATTGTTTTAAACACATTGAATTACTATTATTATTATTTAAATTGTTTTTTAAAATTATTATTGAACATCCCAGTATGGAAGATTTACCATGTTTCTTTCTATGTGATAATATTTAAAATACTGTATTTGCTGAACAGTGCTTTTGAGGGAGTTTAGAAAGTATGAGAGCTGATGGTGTGTGTTGTATGGCCAGTGTGTTTGGAGACCATCCCCGGCCAAGAATGTGTCTGTGACTGCTGCTTTGTGTATCTGCCTTCACTGGGTGACACCGGTGACACAGACATTTCCCAGCAGCTTCCTTGCAGTCGTGAGCCATCGCTGTCCTTCCGGGAGACAATCTATACACACACACACACACTCGGAGCAACACTAGCACACTCTATCGCTGTGTCCTTCCTCTCACTGGACCATGCAGAAACAAGTTCTGCGCGAACTCAAGCGGAGCAGGACTGCCATGACCATATGACCCCCCCCACAGTGCTTCTCAAACATGTGCTGTGGCTCTCTGCTGACCTCAAGCTGCTCATGTTAGCTGTGTGTTTTAGCACACTTCGTCCATCAGAGACACGTATCCACCCGTTGAATGAGTCTGATGATGGCTGCTTCAAGCCAAGACTGTTCTGTTCATCAGCTGCATGAAGATGCTGCAAACTTGAATGTGTCACACAGACACATATAAAGTTTCTTGTGCGACACTATGAGAGTTGAACGTATAACTGCAGATTAGTACAATGGAAGAGTCCAATGGTAATGGTAATGCTTCACAAAATTAAATCAAAGTCCATCATGCTACACTTGATAGTTTGTTCACTTCCAGGCTAGCAATGTTCTAATAGGGAAAATAAAATACAGAATACGTAATAGTAAAGTTAATAGATTCTTTAAATAGATTATTCAGTAATAATAGTGCGACATCAGCATATGACCTTACCGTACGCCAGTGGCTTTACACTAAAGCCCGACTTGCATTACAGGAACTCGTTCGTAATCTGAGGACCGCTTGTATTAATGTTGGTTAACTTATTTGAAAACTTCTGCGACAATTAAGAAATCCAAGGCTGACAAACTAACATCCAGTTTTGTTTTTACAGCAACATTTGCAAGCTGGAATGGTTGAGAACCCGCCCATCCATCCATCCATCCATCCATCCATCCACCCATCCATCCATCCATCTTCTATGCTGCTTATCCTCACTAGGGTTGCGGGTATGCTGGAGCCTATCCCAGCTGACTTCAGGTGAGAGGCGGGGTACACCCTGGACTGGTCGCCAGCCAATCACAGGGCACATATAGACAATCATTCACACTCACATTCATACCTATGGACAATTTAGAGTCGTCAATTAAGCTAACATGCATGTTTTTGGAATGTGGGAGGAAACTGGAGTACCCGGAGAAAACCCACGCACGTATGGGGAGAACATGCAAACTCCACACAGAGATGCCCAATGGAGATCCGAACCCAGATATTCCCGATCTTGGGTGAGAACCATTCTTTAAAATTTGAAAATTAGGACGTATCCAATTAAGGTATCCCATATGGTGTTAGGATTTCTTGTTGAAATAATAAAAGCGCTAGCGACACCTACAGTGTGTAAGGCAGCATGATGGCTCTAGGTACTCTGGTTTTCAAAAACATGTATGCGTAGTTAAGTGGAGACTCTAAATTGTCCATAGATGAACGATGCAGATAGAAACAACAGTGGAGTGATTGGAGGACTAACAAGCCAATAGTCCAAGTCCTGACACTTAAAATCCAGCAAGATCTGCAAAGAGTCCACATCCTCCTTCTGAAGCAAAGCTGTCTATTACATCTATCTGCCATGTTTTCTTTATCAGCCCCCGCGTCATCCGGCGGTCCTGCACATGACCAAATTAGTCGCCCGTATCTTCCGTTATCTGTCAGCGGATGACCAGAATCAACCTCTTCCCGGGCTCTCTACAGTTACACTGGCTGCTGCAACATGAGGAAAGGCAGGCTACGGATCCCTGGGTTTTTGAGCCTTAGCAGGCACAGCATTACTCCGGAGCAAGTAAAAGGACCATGCTTCCTTTTAAGGTGGCTGGCCTTGCTTTGGTTTATACACTAAATGTAGGCAATATAAATTATATACTTATATACTAAGCAGGCGTGGGCAGGTTCGCCTGAGGTGACTCTTGTCCATAAGCATACAACAGTATATGTGTTTTAAGCCTGTGAAATTTCACTTGAAAACACACAAAAAGTTACTTATTTGTATCCTGGAGCATGTGTCCCTAGCTTGTCCCTTGTCGCCTTTGTTTTAGATTTGAAAAAATTATTTGTTATTCATTTTTGTTATCACACTCAACAAAAATCTAAACACAAACACTTTTGTCAATGGAGTTAAACTGCACATTTTGGAATGTTGTTGTTATGCTTTTCAAGAGAAAAGAGAGGCGCAACGAAGATGAAAACATGAGGAAACAGCGTACATGCGCTGTTCCAGAAGCGTGCATATGCATACATCTACAAGTTGCACCGGGGCCCTGTGGAGTCGGGTAGCTTGCATGTTTGGGGGACAAGGGGGGGATGCAAAGAGGTGCCAAAGACCACAGCTCACTGTGGATGCCAAGCAGAACTGAGCACCCGCTGCCATCCAAACATAAATAAAGTGCTTTTGGCTCCCTGAAGCCACCAGTGTGTGCCTTGCAGCCGCCAAGCACGTTTTTTTTTTCTCCTTTCTGACGACAACATTAAAGACGAGACAAATTTGATACAATCACATTCTGGAAATAAACACGTCTTGGATGGAGAGGGTGTGAATCAGATGGTCGGTCAGTTATTAAGTTTCTCAGCATAACTTCAAGACAGATTTCCTCTTAATACTTTAGACATTCTCCTCATTTATTTGGTCCACATATTTAATGGTAATTGCAACTAAAATCATAAATCCCTCACTAGTTGTATGTGCATACTGACAGACGCACATTAAATAAAAAGTGAAGTAAAGACTGACAAACATCACAATCAATCTTTGGATGCTGTGCAATGCAAACATACTCTGCATTTGGTACCAGTGCCTTCAGTGAAGGCTTAAAGGAAAACTGCACGAATGTGGGAATTTGGCCCATTATCCACAAGACATGACCACGTATGTCTTTCTCTTTTCTGTGCGTTCAAAAGTTAAAGAAACAGCTAAAAAGAGGCAGCTAAGAATGCACATAATGGGAAACAACTATTTTGTCTGTAAAGCCTTCTGAATTTTTTTTTCCAAAAACCGCCAACAACATTCAATTTACATATTGTGACGTGCATATTAGCCAAGCTACAGCGACATTGTTATTATTATTATCATTAACATTGTTACCCCAAAGAACTAGTTTACCGGCGTAGTGACACCTCGCCACACCACACCGGCTAGCTACTAGCGACTAGCTTCAACACACACTCGCTCGCAACGCCTCAGGCACAGAAAGGTAACGCTACATATTGAATGTGCCTGTTACTAACATGGTTAGCATGTATATAAAACGATAAAATGTTGTGGTTTTTAGAGGTGTTTTAATAGCAGGCTTTGTAGGCATAATAGGTGTGTCTTATTACGTGCATTAACTAGTTGCCTCTTTTAAGCTGTTTTAGAATGCACAGACCAGAGAAAGACATATGTGTTCATGTCTCACATAAGGATTGCGGATGATGGGCAAAATTCCAAAAAAGGTGCAGTGTTTTTCCTGGCAGAATGACACTGTGTGGTCAGTATCATTAAAAAAATGATAATACCAATCCGTGACAGGATTTCGAAACACGGTTGCTCATTTATATCATAACATGGCCAAAATATAAAATGTTTTAAATTATACAGTATATGTCTACTCAGCAGAGATGTCAATTTATCCTCCCCCATCAGCCATTGTGGGAGTAACTTAGCTTGTCAAAGTTTTGCTCTAATCAACCAATCAGAAGTTGGAAAAAAAATATAGATGTTACTCGACTGGTTAAAAAAAACGACCACATTGGTAATAGTGTGTACGTGACATTGCCAGCACTCCTGATTCTGAAGGCCCTTGTTAGATTACATTGATATGGCAACACATGGAAGCTGAAATCTGATTGGACAAATAATCTAACGTACGCATACACTCACAGCCGCAGTGCAGCCAAATTAAAACAATATCATGTAACAAATGCTAGAATTTAAGTCGTAAATGTAGGTCAGTGCTTTTGATAGTGTTTAGGCCAGCAGAGACAGGTTTGCTGGCCCTGACTCCACACCACTGCCTCTATCCTCAGTAGCATAGTGATGACATCAGTGCGATTTAATTGGATGCGTAGTACGTACATTGATGTCATACCATCATTGCCACAGAATACATACATTTATACAAGTAATTTTGTTTAAAATGTCCAAAGTTCTGACCCATTTGGTGTTGAGAATAGCAACAGCACACTTTTCCAGATCAAACTGCACATTTAGTTGATTCACATTTCTTTAATTAAACTTTGATTAAGATCTGTTGAGCAAACGCTTGTCAACTTTTTGAGGAAAAATAACCATCAAAGATTTCATGCATGAGGCTGGGTATTAGGTGCATTTATTCAGATTTTGGTTATGCGTCAAAAGGAGGGGATCATGCTCAGCTTCACAATATTACAGTACTTGGTGGAATTCAGGTTTCCCTCCTCAGTGCTCCTCAGTGACGGCAGCACTCATGCACCACCAGACTATGATGCTACCACCACCATGCTTGACTGGAGGCAAGACACAACGATGTTGATACTCACTAGTTCGACAATTATGGCTGTCTATTGATTTTCATTTTCAGTGGATTGCAACTCTGTACACGCAGTACTCTAAAGTATATCCAAGTTTAATTTATGTTGTATTGTCCCTTCAGAAGATAGAGAAGATTGTTTTGAAAGTTAAGGTCGAGTTTATTGCTTTTGTACCTGTATAATCATTAAAGCTGTTCCAATGTTTCTTAAAACAATGCCAACACAGGAGCAGATTTTTTCTATTTCTATGGGATAAATATTGTCAAAATCCGAACGAATCTACCTTTGCAGTACTGTATTTCAATTCCAACTAATCACACTCAGCATGTTCTCGACTGTGTTTACTTGATGCACTGTATTATGTTCTAAAGCTTAGATCATGTATGTGTGTGCGATGTTCCACTTCCAAATAGCCCCGGGCATGCTCGAGCCCCTCTCTTTGCCCTTTTATCAGTGCTGACTGATTAAGGCCCTGATCTCCACTGCTTCTTGAACAACACTCACACTGCTGATGGCACCGTGCACCTCATGACTCCAGGGTGGGTAAAAGGCATATTGCCATGGCAACACACCACTCTCTCTGCCAAGGAAATGACCTGCTGCTCACATGCTCTGCCAAACAGTCTCGTACGGTCTCGTGTCCCGTATTCTGCCGCTGTACGGTCTCTGAACCACCACGTCCTCGCGTCCCCTGTCCAAGCCACCTCAAAAAGCTCTCTACATGTGGCTATAAAGTGCCATAACGCCTCCACTTCACTCCCACTACCACTGACTTTATTACCTTTAGATCAATGCTGTGCATAAATCCTGGTGTGGTGGAGTATGCAGGATTCAAAGTGACAATCACTATTTTGCATTTCTTAAAGATCGTACGTTCACCCATTCCCTGAGACAAGGTGTCTTGCTTAGTCCACGTCCTTCATCACGGGTATGCGTAATCTGAAGGGGGTGAATGTCCGCAGGCAGGCTAAGTGAAAGCCTGGTCCGGTCTGTGATCGTTCTCATGTAAGAGTCTATTACTGAGCATTGACTCCCACAGGAAGTAACACATTAACAGAACAATCAGGTTTCTTGTTAGGGAGCTTTACACAGCCAGAGCCTGCCATTAACACCACCAAAGTAGGGGAGCTAAGACGGGGTCTGGTGTGTTGATAAGGCCTGACAGATTAAAGTTAAAAGAGCCTTAGGTAGTATCAGAGCTGTAACAGAAGTGGGACGGTGCATGTGTGTAAGGGAATTCTGTAATACTCAGACAGGGGTATGAAGTTTAACACCAGAGACTCACTTTTCCCGCGGCGTTGACGGTGTCTGACAAGTATTTTAAACATCCCATTAGTTGTGACATAAGAAAACACTGAAAGCCACGGTACCACAACTTGAACATATGATGCAGCAACACTCCATAAAGTGACATGAAGGTTTGACTGTTTTACGGGTTTTTGCTTTGCACGTGCGCACCCTTCATGGAAGTTCATGGAAATTCTTGTCATTTTTCTGTAATCTTGCTATTTAACAAACAGCTTTCGCACTTGTTCGTGTTCTCTGGTCCAGATAAATTGATGTGTTTGTAAACAGTGAGCTTTTTCCTCCTGGTGCGCTTTGTGTTCATAAGGTGACAATTTTAAACTGCAAAAAAATGCAAAATTGCACCGTGTCTATGTTAATCTCGTAAATCTGTGTGGAAATAAATCAGCTATGTAACGCTAAAAAAAAAGCCATTTCACATCGCTTGTGTGATGTGTTTACACCTGACTAAACAAACTGCATCAAGGGGAGAAACGAATTAGAGCCTGATAAAAATGGACCAAACCATCCATCCAGCCAACCATGGGAGAGCTGGAGAGCACCCGTCCTCTGAGTGAAAGGCGGACTATACACTGGACTGGCCGCCAGTCAGTCACAGGGTTTACGCAAAATAGACCAACTAACAGCAATGAAAAACAATAAATCGTTTGGAAGTCGTTTGGAGCCACCTTCTGATCTGTATGTATGAATCCTTAGGCCAGACTTTAAAACATATAGTTGGGTCGATATGATGGTATCGCATCACATTTTTGAGATAGCTCTTGTGTTGGATTTCACGTTTTTGAAGTATCTCGGTTGAGCCTACATTGCTTTTCAAATATTTGTTACGGGCGGTTTTGTGGGGAAGCTCAATGTGTGCTGACAAGAACATGCACAAAACCTCAATGAAGGCCACTGCAACAAAAATTGTGCAAGCTGTTTCACACTTTAGTCCTCCTCCTCCTCCTCCATGGAAGGGACGGAGGGAGGGGAGCCTGGCAGTATGTGTGGCAGGTGGACTTCCTGCCTTTGTAATTACAACCAAATTAGGTTAAACTGCAGTCCGCGCAGTCCGTGGAGAGCCTCTCGCCTGTGCACCACCAGGCTCCCAGGCAGAATTAGCCCTGCCCCACACTGGGGGCCTTAATGGACATGCCTGTATGCCGCATGGCTGCTGTTTGTGAGCTACATAGAATGCTGCACCTGCACACATAGCACAGTAAATACTGCATTATATAGCTTCAGAGTGTTTGCACACCAGGGATGCGGCTGTTGTGGCGGTGCAGGCTAAATTGAGGCGCTATTGGCTGGAGTCTTTAGCAGAGCTTCAATTCAAAACTGATAGATCCACATTAATTTTCTTCTCACACCTGCCTCCTTTATCTGCTCTCAGATAGCACAGCAGCGGCGGCGGCGGCAGCAGCGGCCAACACGCCAGCCTTTTTTCTGTGATGAATAATGGGCATGGCGAGCGCATGCCTCTCTCTCAACCTACACAGCCACTCGCTATTATTCAGTGAATGCAGTTGGTGGCACGGCAGAAAATGTACCTGAGAAACTGTGAAATCCAGCATGTCCGGGGCTGCCAATGAGAGGGAGAACAAAACAGGGAAGAGGACAGGTGCAGCTTCCCTCCTGCTGTTGTGTGCATGTGAACAACACAAGCTGCTTTTTAGGAGACACTGAAATAGGGTGGGCCATTTTGACAAGGAGAAGATCATACAGAACTGTTTAGCATGGTTTAGCAGCAGAAACCCACAGTAGCTCAAAACACCTCTCACTTTGTGGTAACTGTTTTTACTGCAATATCTTCTCAAGATCATTCTCAAAATGAAACTCATACTGAAGACTAGTCAGGGTACAGCTTGTATAGCAGTATTGATTTACTATCCATTGAAAATGACTCAGCACAGCCATGCTTGTCTAAGTAGCTGGCAGCACAAGTGGGTATCAACATACTTGTGTCTTGCCTATTGAAGGGATCATGAATTCCAAGATTCCAAGACATTAGCCTCAATTTGGACATGTTTGCTGTAAGGTGTACTCACTTTTGTTGCCAGCTATTTACACAATAATGGCTGTATGCTGACTTATTTTCAATAAAAACAGCAATGTAGACAGAACAGTCGAACCTCGGTTTAGTAGGATTTGGTTTTCGACAAAAATGATTGCCAAAAATATGTTTTCATACACTGTCTCGGTTATCGTACGGCCAAACAGTGCCCATACAAAGCTTCATGTGTTGGTGACTGTTGGTGTCTCTGTGAAGGATGGCTAGTTGGGACACTATAGACAGATTCCAGCCTGGGAATGCTTTAACCATCTTTATTATGTGTATGCGGGTGGTTTATTTGTTCATAGAACACACACAGCGATGAACAACTCGTTTCTGTCTCCTTTCTTTCCCCTAATAAGCAGGGCGTGCACTGCTCTGATGAGGAGTCTAACTGCACTGCGTATTTCTGAGTGTTCTATGTGGTTTTTTTTTTTATTACGGCTGCAAAATAACTCACTATGACACCAAACAAAGTTACAAATGCCAGAACTTTGATAAAGAAGATGAGAAATGCTATTGAATTCAAGAAAGAACCCATAGCAAAGTATGAAGGTAGCGTTTATTACAATCGGATTGTGATGTAAACGCAGGGACCATTAACACAGGTTGCAGGGGGGAATGGTTTAAAGGACTCACTATGTGTTATGTGTCATAACACATAGTGAGTCGGGCCAGTGTGTGTACACTGCTGCTGAAGTTTACAATAAAGTTCAGGTGAGCAAGTAAACAGCTCTAAAATATATGCTCTTTAAAGTTACGTTTAGGACGGACTAGAATGAAACAGCCTGTGATGATGTTCAAGGTTCATTTATCCATTTCATTCATCATTTATACAATTAAAACTGTAGTTATTCTTGGTAAAGTATGGGTTTTGTTCATATATTTCTGGGTTTTCTGGAATGGATTCATTGGATTTACATTATTTCCCACAGAAAAAAACTGCTTCAGTTTTTGTACGTTTCAGTTTTCGTCTGACCTTTGGAACAGATTAACGACGAAAACTGAGGTTCCTCTATAAATATCTACTGCTATACAAGTTGTACACTGACTACTTCAAGATTTATGAAATTCCCTTTTCTATAGCAGGAGCCATAGTCAAGATCTTCATTGAACTTAAATGGTTTGAATTGTTGCACGACCCCTCTACTGCGTTTTGTGAAAGTCGGCTTATGGTGGCCGAATATCATTTATTTGAAAGCCAAGGGGAACACATCTACCTGTACGGGGGGAGTGGCTAACATGGCTAACATGGAGGCTGTAGACTGGAGGGCTTGGAGCTGATGGGGAAGAACCCTCTGCCTGTCACACGTAATTGACAGAGGAGGAACAACACATGGGGAGTCATGGAGGACAGAGATCTAGTCAGAGATGGAAGAAGGAAAGGATGGAAGGAAAAAAAAAGAGGAGCACATCTCCTGCAATGTTTCAGGAGGTGACCCCACCAGCTGGAGAATAATTGCTGAGTTGGAGATGGGAGAGGAGAACAGGCTCTCATGATTGACTTGTCATTGATCATAATCTTAATTACATGCATCCAAATCCCCGGGGTGTGATTTGTCCACTTGGCATCTCCCTGTGTGTACGTATGTGTGCATATGCGGTTGTGTGTACACACACAATACAGTTTCAAGAGCTGAATCAATTGAGATGATGCTTTTCGAAGGAAAAACACATTTCTGTCATGACATAATACGAACCAGTATCATTTAAATTATTGGCCGGTTGCCTACCTTCGTGTTTTTGACCATTTTTGGTTACCTAAACTTCAGCAAATGACAGCGAAAGTGCAGCACATTAACTCCCTCCATGATGACATGATGGTGATCAGCCAGCACTAATACTGGTCTTAGTTAATTTGACACTGTTTGTCATTTGCCCACATTTAGGTGGGTCTTGTTAAGTAATTAATCACAGATGTTGCAAAGATGTTGTTCCCTTGTATGTGTGCCTGTGTGCGTTTCTTTGCATAATGAAGGAATTTATGCGTCATTAAATAACAATCCTACTGTGAGAAAGTGACCTTTCTTTATTTATTTTAGCATTTGCAGGCGTTTTGGCATGTTTTAAGACAAAGACCAACAACTGGAACAGTGTTGTCATTGGCAATGTTATTACTGCATGACCTGTTTTTGTATTTAAAACTAAATAAAAATAAACTTTAAGTTCTCATGACTTAATCTGGGATCACAGTGCAAGTTTTTAGAAATATTGATCAATTTAAACTGCACATTTAGATCATCCCCAGCTGTTACAGCAATGCAAGTGTCACTAGCTAAAAATGTATCCAATGTATCCCACAATGCATCACACAATTGTTTATGATGCTGTATATGTGTAACGGACGCGGATATACGTTGGTAAACCTCACTCCCTGACGCCTTAAGGGTTGTGCTAGACATCGATTTGACAGTCCAGGCTTTTAGCTTGATGGCTAGCTTACTCAGTACTCAGTACTTATTTTGTGTAAGCCCTGTGACTGACTGGCGGCCAGTCCAGTGTATAGTCGGCCTTTCACCCAGAGGATGGCTGTGATAGCTCACGGGGGCGTACCAGCAGCCTGCGGAGCACCACTAGCCATTTTACAGTAAGATGGAGGTGGCCACAAAACAGACAGCACCGCGGTTGTACCACTAGCCTGACAACCAGGCTAAGGCTAAATCATGCCTCGGATTCCATCTGTTCTATCAATGATCCGTCATTAGTGGTGAGTACCTATATATATTATAACTTAAAATGTGTTTAATAAACATGTAAGGCACATTTAAGGCTAAAATCTGTGTTTCTATGTATTTAGCTTGTAAGCTTCCTTCGTCGCAACTGAACCATTTTTCATTGAAGCGAGACGGGGAGGGTTTTCGAGCTGAGTCTTATCTAATAATTACAGTACTCACTATAATTGCAAATGTTGATTGAAATTAAAGGAGAATGGCAACATCAAGCTAGCAGGAAGGTTTGGAAAGGGAGGAGCGAGCCGTGGGTCAAAAATATGAGACATTTTTATGGCCGTCTCAATTACTCGCGTGGACTTATTGTACATCCTGAGCCTCTGCTACAGTTGTGCAATAGAGATAGAGCAGAATCACCTGAGTCCAGGAGTATGTACAATTAAAGGATATAGCAACACTCAAAAATATTTGCATCCATTCCTAAAAGTTAAACATCTATTTGATTTGTTTCACGGTTAGCTAACCGTATAGAGTAATCCCTCGATCGCAGTTAATTGGTTCCAGACCCAACCGTGATAACTGAATTTGAAGTAGGCTTCCTTATTTATATGTAAATTGAATCTGTTCATAGTTAGAGCATAGAAAACCTGTTACGATCTTTTAAATACATTTTTTTACGTTATTAGAGCACTCTACACGTGAAATAACATCCCTACAGTCACCTTTACACCCGTATTACCCAATGTAGTAGGCATAAAATGAGTAAATAAGCAATTTAAGACATAAACAAGACCCACGCTCGTGTGTGTTGATATAAAGCTGTTCCCTAGGGAGCTGAGTGACGAGCAGACAGGAGGCGACGTCGGGGTTTCAGAGCTGAGTTTCAGCTTTGTATGGGTCGGCTACAACAGTAGCCCGTCTTTTTATTCGGGATTATTGTGCCTGTTGTGAGACAATCAAACCTCTGGTGATTGTGCGCATAACCGAATATTACAGAAACATGACGGGCACCTATTCCTGATATATAAATCTGTGGTCAAATTTACACTTGCATCACACAATATATTAGACATAACAGAAAATAAGCCATTTAAGGCATAAATAAGACTCGTGCTCATATATGCTGTAATACATGTGTTCCGGACGTGTGGGGGACAGGAAGGGACGTTGGGGGTTCAGAATTGAGTTTTAGCTTGGACAATAGCAATAGCCCCTTATGCTATTATTATTGTGCCTGTTGTGAGATAATTAAAACCTGTAAAAAAAAAATGTTGTTTCGGCCATCAAGTATGCTTGTGTGTCTATTATTAGTCACAAAAATGGTCATATTTAAGACAATTGTATGTATTTTAAATTAAACATTTTCAAGCATAAAAATGGATACATGAACTAAAACACAAATATAAGGCATTCAGAAGATGCATTCAAAAACTTGTAGTGCTATGTAGTATTCTACACTGGTCACTAGCTGTCAGTAACGTTCCTGGAATGTATGCAACTACAAAATCATTACAAAATGATTTATATATTGAAAAATGAAGCAGCGAGGGGCAACTGTGATACCCATCACCCGGTTAAAGCTGTTTGACTTATGTGATTTTTTTCAAGTAAGAAATGTTTAAATCTTAGCCTGTTAGTTGTAGAAGGACTTGGTTCTCAGGCCATAAACTGAGTGAAGAATAGTGCTGAGTTAAAAAATGCAAGCCTGTGCACAAGGTAGGGGGTGAGCGAGTATATGGCTGGGCAGGCGGAGAGAAGCAGGAAACAAGGTTAATGTTCTATGACAGACAGAAGCCAGCAACTCTCTTTAATGTTGCTCCCATTAGGGCGCTCCCGGTGCTCGCATCCCACTCTAGCATCCTTTGGAAGATGCCCCTGCCAACAACTGGTGGGACTGCAGCCAAACATGACATTTGCTGGCTCGGCCACTGAACCCCAGCGGGTGACATCTGCAGAGCAGGCTTTCATCCCCTCGTCGGGTACCTGCACGGCCCCCCGGCCCCCGAGAGCCGGGATGAATGCGCTCACTTCGCCCTCCCAGCTGGCTTCCCCGCTGCCAAAAGGCCACCGCATTGACACACATTCACACGGACAGGTACACAGCACACACGTGTTCACGCAGCCACGTGCATTCAAGCACACACACACACACACACACACACACACACACACACACACACACACACACACACACACACACACACACACACACACAAACACACACACACACACACACACAATAGAAGCAGGCCACCTCTGCCTTGCAAACATCTCCGCACAACAAACAGCTTCGAGCATCAACATCTGTAGCTGTGGGGGCTGCTTTTGTCTCCCCTCGCTGCATCGTCAGGGGACGCCTGTTTTTTAACAAGCAAACAGCAACATTATCAAAATGTAAGTAGATTTGATGGAATATGCACAACAAAAGCAGAGTGGGTGAATATACTGTACAGAGGATGCTTGCACTACAAAAGGTTTGGCGGACAAACAACTGGAGGCTTTTCAGTGTCTTTTATTTGTATTTCTATGCAAAACCGGTGATAACCTCAGAATCATAAATAAAACAAATGCACAACTCACCACTGCACAAGTTTTACTTTTAATAGCAGTTACATTTCTTTTTGCACTTTGCATCTAAAGTTTTATGATGGCAAATGTGGAAGCTCTAACGTCCAAGGTCGGTATTGTTTTCAACTTTTACGATGAACAGTTGCAGTAAAATAGTAACGTCGGCTTGACATGAAATTCATCACAAAGCTCAATGCCCTTTACCCATTTTAAGAGGAACGGCACAGAGCCTTGCAGTGAAGGAAAATGAAAATAACAGGTCCCGATAAATGCTCTTCAAATGAATTAATTGATGAAGCCTATCTTGGTGCGATTAAAAATTTCCTAGACATGCACCTATGGGCTAAGTACCCCCATCTTTCAATCCAAGTGACGTCCCTGGCTGAATCACCATCAAATCTCCTACACGCCTTAAGAGGACTGACAAGCATACTGTATGTGTGTAAAGTTTTATTGGTTGAAAAACAACCAACCAACATAAAGCAAAACGGCTTTGCAGGGCAGAGACAGGACTTAGCGACTAATTGAACATAAGTCACTGACCATTTCATTCATGATTATAAAACTTGGAGCATTATTGCATGACATGTATGGCTGCATGTCTTCCAAACCCTTCGAGCACAACCCATAGGGGGCGCCAAAAACTTCATTAAGTGAGTCTACAAGTTCCTTTCTCACAGCTTCCGCATCATCACTTTTGTTTGTATCTCTCTTCTGTGTGTCTTTTAATCAGGCTTGATCTTTGACCACTTGTTGTTATGAGTGCTTCCGTGCAGGGGTTCTGCTCCCGGCTGACATTCCATTAGCCCCACATTAGGAAATTCTAATCACTGCGCCACCGGGACGCTGGGACTCGCAGCTCAGATTTCACTTAACCTCCAGCAGGAGAGAGATCAGGCTCTGCGTCTCAATGTTTGTCCCTAATTACCTCCCCACAGTGAGCTGCCACACGCAATTTAATCTAATTTTCATCCCCGCTCATCTTTTAACATTGCGCAAAACAACATGCTTTCAGTGTTTTATTTTGACAACAACACAAACTTGTAGCTTTGCTTGTTTTTCTGTCAATACAGAAGACTATCACACTTTAAAATATGGCCAGTTATAATCAGGTTAACCAGTTTAATCATTCATTGTGATGCTGCACTGGTTTGTGATAAGAAGAACATCCTCTCTGTTGCCTTGATGACTTTGGATCACCTGCTTTAATCATCAATGAGTGGAGTGAAAAGTCTATTATAGTCTGCAACTGTAGTAGGAAAATAAACCCTCAACAATTATGACCTGTTTGGGTGCAATTTAAATTGTGTGGAAGTTCGTGTGTGTTGCTGCAACTGAGTCAAAATGGAGTGCACTCTACAAAAAGCAGAGGTGATGTTGAGTCTTTACTCGTTGCATTCACACTTCAGTTCAGTACTCAGTTCCGGACCAAAAATGTAAAAAAAGATACTTGAAACACACTTTGCTGCAGTTCGCTTAGCATTCAAACTGATATTTTTGTCATTGGATCAAAGGCTGCACAGTAAATAACATGTATCAAATAAGAACTTGATTGAGCAGTTTTTCTTCTAAAACAAGTATCCGCAGTATTACGGATAATACATTTTTGCCGAGTACGAGCATGAAACGAGTACAGCTCGTAATATCTGTAATCGTGGTGAAGGAAAATCCTTATCGGGTGACTGCTTACTGTATGTATTCACTCTTCACGCTCTGTAGTTGGCCAGTCACACACAGCGACCGCCCCTCCCTAGACAGACTTGCTGCAGGCTGCAGTCAGAGAAGAGCCATGCCTCGCTCACGTACGCGGTGCAATTGGCAAGACAGAGTTGAAAACAGCTCGTGTCACGTTGGTCACTGCATTCACTCCGAATTTTTTTTTAGGTTTTCCTCAGTTTAGCTCGTATCTAAAGTCACTTTGTATACTATTTTGTTATGTATGCGGTGCATTTGCCAAGACAGAGCTGTAAATGGCTCGTGTTGCGTGTTTTTCGTCTGCTTGCTTCTAATTTGGCTGGTGATATAAAGTCAGTTGGAAAATTTTACTCGTCGTGGTGCTTTTGAGAAAACTACAGTGAACAAGGCTGGAAGATTATTTCTCTGTTTGCCATCACTGGATGTTTGCATGAATCACCAACTGCACACAGCTCATTAAAAAATAAATAATAAAGTCTTACAGATGACTCACACACACACACACACACAGTACACATATAGCTGAATAATAAACAATAAAAATAGCAACTTCTGATCAATCCATGTCAATTTCAAGACTTAATGGACTGATTGAAGCCCGACCCATTTCCGGCTAAACCACGCCCACTACTGGTTTATGCCCCGCCCACTCCGAGTACAGCTGTGGATACAGATCATTTAGATGAACAGATACAGACACAGATAGCTCATCCCTAGTGATACTTTACGTGCCATAATTCAAATATTTCAAACCAAAATGCCGTCTACTGAGTTGAAAACATCAGGTATTTTTACATGATGCAATATTTACCAGCTTATATTTCACAGAAAGCTTCTAATATATACTTTTGAATAGCCCTGTTCTCATACACAAGCACACACAGATGGAGAGAGCAGAGCAGAGAGAAAGTACTTCTAACATTACTGTATATTATTGGTCATTTCTACATACTTTTTGTAGTTTTAACAATGGCCCATGTTTTGGTCCATGTACTGTAGAGTTCTTAGAGTTCACTTGCAAGCGGACCAAGACCCCACTCTCAAGCAGTCTTGGTCCACTTGTTTGATGAGCACAAGAGTTTGAATAATCGCATAAATACTAAACGATCCGTAATGGCAGAGCACCAGAGCTTGTTTTAACCAAACCAAACATGACAAGTGTGAACGCAACCTCAAAAAGAACAATGTGGCGTCAGCTATGGGAAGTTGAGCCACATCCATGCAAAAGGATGCTAAGGGAATTGTGCTAAACAATATAACTTAGCTCAGTACAACACTGGCATTGGAAAGTTGTAAATGCTCAAGTCTTCTCCTTAACAAAATGCTTGAGTTTGATTGTCTGCACTTATGCCAGCCTGACTATGATCAAGCTGCTTGCACACATATGTTTATATATTTGCATTGGATGTGTGTTTGTGTGGTTTAGAACCTGTGACGGCGTCCCTCGTGTGTCATCCTGTGCAACACAGTCTTACTCCTCATTACCATTTCTCACTGTGGCTGTCATGGGGTTCCGAAGCCCACTAGAGGGGTCTTTGGCTCGGTGGGAGAGGTGTTGGAGGCAGCCTGGCCCCGCTGTGCTCCTTCCTTCCCCTCCCTCTGCAGGGTGCCAGGCACAGCGTGTACAACTGGCACGCCAAGCCCGGCGACTGGCGGCCGCCCGCGTTGCCAGAGCGGCTTTTGAACAGGGCAGGGGGTCGCCACGTCATACGTACACAGGGGGACGGCCTAATTGCGCACACAAGAACACATCTCCATAACGCCGACTCCTGGTGGGTTCGTCAAATGTTTGCAAGATGCTGCAGAGGCGTGAGTAAATGTGTGGGGTCTCATTTGAGTGAGTTTCTGCACAGGAGAGAAACATCACACGCTGGAAGAGAAAACATCTGCGCCGCTAGATTGTGAAAACTGAGCATATTTTTGTTGCATTATCACAGTGATGTGTAAGGATGCAAATCTGCATTGCACTCACTGCGGTTCAGTGCTTAATATCAAATTCTGTCATCCGTGGTGCATTAATTCATACTCCTCCTCCCTGTGACTTCACCATTTCAGCATATTGCGTGTTACACATTAACTTTTGATTGAGTCATATGTTTAGCTCTCAGGTGTGCCTCCGGGCGATGAAATATTCAACCTATGAATTCAAGGAGATGTCACACTCTGTGTTTCATTGAATATTTACATCAGTGCTCCTCCTTTGTTGACTCTTTGAATTCTAACAGCACCGTCATTGTTGTTTTACTTTTTGTGACGGAGAGACCTCCTCCTCCATTTCACTTTGTAAAGTATCAAATGAACCCTACGCACATAAAGACACACGTACGTACACTATAAACAATACATATATGGTATACAAATCATACAATTCAGCACATTTGCTGCAAAAAAGCAATTTTACACCAGTCTTAAGATCGTATTCACTCTCATAAGCACTGAAGTGGTCAGTGAGATTTGGTAACCGTGGCATAAATCTCCACATACCCTACCCCTCTTGTGTGTGCAGTAGATGTCTTGTCTTCAAAACACTATCTGTGTGTGGTTGTTTAATGGACATAAACACATAGTGTGTCCAGCCTAATACTGGTGATATTATGACGATGGTCTCCTAGCTCGCCAGGCGATTTTGAGTAACTCACAAAGGATCAAATAATATTTGCTTCAGTTCTTAGTAGTATTTTATTCTAAATGTTCAATTCAGACGTTATGCCTTTATATAATGACAAATTAGCATAAAATATCATAAAGATGATGGCCGCAATGTTTGAGTGGAGATCCACTTGGTAAATAAAGTAGTGTACAATTTAAATGTTGCCCGTCATAAACAAATAGTTGACAGCTATTGTGTTGACAGCTAATAGTGATGAACGTTGGAGATCCCTGCAACCTGGACACTGAATTTATTCTCTTTTAAGTTAAGCAGGACACATTTCTATTTGATAAAGATATGTTTTTGGATTATTTTATTCTGTTATTGGGCCAAGTGGTTAGCATGTTGGCCACAGTCAGGAGATCGGGAAGATTTGGGTTGGAATCTCTGATGGGCATCTCTGTGTGGAGTTTGCATGTTCTCCCCCTGCGTGCGTGGGTTTTCTCCGGGTACTCCGGCTTCCTCCCACATTCCAAAAACATGCATGTTATGGTAACTGGCGACTCTAAATTGTCCATAGGTAAGAATGTGAGTGTGAATGGTTGTTTGTCTATATGTGCCCTGCGATTGGCTGACGACCAGTCCAGGGAGTAAATCCAGGGTGTACATAAAAAAATATACATAATATACATAATTGTGTCATGTCATTTACCTTTCTATTCATAAAATACAGCAAAAATTGGCATATTTCACACATACCGGCAAATAGTGATTAATCATGATGAATTAATAAAAAAAAACAAAATTAATCTGATTAACACTTTTAATCATTTGACAGCCTTAGTTTTTTTCTGCAGAATGTCTGGAAAATATTTTTTTCTGGAAAGAATGCCTCAGGTCATACAATTAGGAATTTCACAATATCATGTGTGACGTCATGTAAAACCTGACGTCAGTTCATGATCTTTTATTTACTACACTTAAGTTTGAGTGTTATAATTGACACTACAGTGCTTAACTCCATTTAACACTTACATTACTGTTAAGAATGTTACAATGTGTTAATAAAGCTTTACATTGAGTTCTATCCTGGAAGTAGAAACTGTGAATTATAAAAACTCATGTTTTCACAGGCAATTTTCCAAAAATGCATTTTCCTCCTCACAATAGTACTTTTGACATCAGCTGGCTTCTGTGCCATGTGATTACTTTGAGTGTTGTTTGAGATAAATATCACTAAATGACTAGAGCAGTAAGCTAGAGGGTATTAAGTGTGACTTAGTAAAGGTGTGTCTGCTAAGCTCCTGCATTACAAATGGCCTGTTTGCTGCTGCTTGCACGAGTGTACGAGATCAAAGTGGTGATGACACACACGCAGCATGAAAATGTGACGCTTGTCAGCAACCGGAGGGAGTCTGGCTCAATAACCGTCATAGTGACTTGAAAGGACGATGCAGATTGTAATTCCTTCATGGCGCAACCTTCACCTGCAAAATAAATGGGTTCAAATGATATTTACAGGACAATATAAAGTTAATGTGCCATTTGTGTCTTTGGGCTTGCTGTTGTAAAGGTCAAACGTTATCAATCTACTGAGTGACGTCGTCCAATTGCACAAAACACCATAAATCTTATCTACGGGATGCTTCACAGCCTTGCTGATTGTGGAGGCCAAAGGGCTGTGGCCTCTCGTGTATTTTACCACAGGCAGGTAATTTGGAGAGCCTGCAGCTGTAATAGGAAAAAGCCTTGGAGACACTCGAGTCCCCGCTGACGAAGAGAATGGCAATTATTGTGGAAAATCAATTTTGGACCCAATCTCTGCCCTATCGACCAAGGAGCTCCTTGGAGATGGAGGAGGTGACAGGAAAATTTATATCGCAGCTTCTATTAAGGGGTGTCTATTTGCTGGTTGCATTTGCGGAGAGGAGAGAGACCTCTTGTTTTCTGACTGTGCATTTGCAGTGAGCACACTGAGCACTGCTCATTTAGTACTGTATATAAATATTGATTTTTTTTCTTGCTTTTGAGGCTCATTCATTTCAAACTAACTTGGTATTAGAATTCATTTTCATGAAATTGATCCAGAATACAAGAGGACTACATTTATTCCAGCCTCCTCAACACCATTCCCACAGACCTATCAGTGTTTGTCTTGCCTCAGTCATTGCCTGACTATGATTTATTATAGACCAGCCCCAGACCAGCTGGACCAGACTGATAACTGTCCATCAAGTAAGTCACCATGATATTGTTTCTGATACATGGTGCACATAGCACATGATATCACAAAACAGTTCATCAAGCCGTGTAGTGTGTAAACAAAACAAGGAATGTGGGCTAATACTTTACAGATAATTTGGTTGTCTATTCGTAGTTATTCATATGCTTGTTCTTTTTTCCTAGTCAGTACGTTTTAAGCCATCAGGACCGATAAGTTTCCATTTTTTCTCAGAGAATAAAACTTTCTTCCACCAGTGAATGTCCCATGTTTGGTGCTCTCGTGCAAATTCGGGCAATTTTGAGGAGACAAGGCCTTTGAAGCCGTTTTTTGTTCTTAGAAGCCTTCTCTCACAGATGCTGTCTGATGGTTATTGGGCTGCATCAGTAACAATCTACATTTGGGCCGAGTATTATCTTGACGGACAGCCAATCGGATCTTCCGGCTCAGGATCCGGGACATTTTTTTGCATCTACCGCTTGACTTTTTTGTTCCATAACCCTCAGGAGCTTTAGAAGTTTAAAGTAACTGTCTTACTGCGTCCAACCTCAGAAACAATGGCATGCTGTGAGAGGCCTTGCTTATGCAGCTCAACAATCATTGAAAGAGAGAAAGCTTTTTTGCCTTTGCCATCAAGTAATGACAGTGTGAATACCGGACAGAAAATGACATAGAATCCACATTTTTGCCCAGATTTTGGCTTCTAAAGGCTGTGGTCTTTTGATCAGCTGATGAACAGCCTGTTTCACTTTAATGGTTGTTTGCAATAAATTGCTTACTGAAAATGTTTTCTGTCTCACTCCCATCTCTTCTTTTTGCATTTTGAAGCTCTACTAAGAACCTCCTTAAGCTCCAACAGCACAAAATGTAAATTCCAATTTACAACTGTTTTTTTCAATCGGTCTTACCAGTTTGATCAGCAGTATATACAGTATATAGAATGGTAATGGTTTAATTTGTGCATACAAGTTACACCTGAGTACATCACAGAGCACTGCTCAAAGTTCCACATGTCCAAAAAGGAGTAGGAAGAAGCAAGGCTTATTTAATCCTACCCCTCACCCGTTTTACATCAGTTGCAATACATTTGTTCACCTCCTGTTTTACAAATGTAGTCTTTGCCAATTGTGAATACATAGGAAGGTGCTAAGGCAATATAGCAATGTGGTGCAATGACAGTCAAGGTATATACTTACTGCAAATAAATTATATAGCATACTTAAGGATAATATTCCATAGATAATATACAGTATATACCAGCACATTCCTGTTTTCAGTCATGTCAAGAATCACCTTAATTGTTCATTTATCTCCTTCATTCATCATTTATATGTAGATATGCATACCGAATGCATTCCGAATTGTTTTCTGCATGTAAAACTATAATTGTAAAACTATAAAAACATTTTTGCGTTTCTGGAACTGATTAATTGGATTTACATTATTTCAAATGGGAAAAATGTATTCGGTTAGAGTCGGACCTTCTGGAACGAATCAGTGTCGCTAACCAAGTTTCCACTGTATTTATTTTATACAGTATTATTGGGCGTTGGTGTGCAAAGGCCCTCACTTGGCTGGTAAATCCAATTCAAATATATTATAGTGCTCTATTTTACATACCATTTTCAACTAATTTCTCATGGGAATGCGTTGCTATAGATGCACGCATGCATATATATCCAGTATAATGTGATCATATTGACATTCCATAGAGTTAGAGTGTGAGTACTGTGATACGAACCAATAAAATCCTCCTATCTGGGGGCACTAAAAGCTCCTTCTGTATGCATTTCCTCACACTTTCCTTCATGACTACAGTCAGGCCACTTTCATGATTAACTATAACTCCTCAAGAGGAAATTCATTACATCTCGTCTGACAAGCACACACACACAAAAAGGCCACAAATACAAACCACTTGAGGATAAAGACAATAACACCCACACATGCGGTCCTTTTCTCTAATATCCTGATGCAACAATTAATAAGGAGAAGAAAAGGAGGATTTACGGCGCTGGTTCTACAAAGCAGCATTTGCTTTTGGTTACTTGTGCAGCACTCCCACCCTTTCCGCCATACTATCGACCAGCCTCTCCTCCCCACACCGCTACTAAATCTCAGTAGAGGATTAATGTGTCCAACATTATGTCTGTGTGCTGACTGTTGAAACAGATGCATGTGCCACCTATGTCAACATGGTCGGTCTCCGGACTCCGAAGCTGCTCTTAGATAGGAGCCTGCCCACAGAGCCACTGAGTCTAGACTCCAGATGTGTTCACACACTCTCGGACCAGTGCGAGTCCAAAGCCATAACTCCTACTTGACACACACACTGATGACCGTTCACTTCCACAGTTTGGCATTAGAAATGTGTTTTCTACCCTCCTCCAGTCTTGAAAGAGATGTTCCTTCAAGGCTGTTTACACGTAGTGAAAATGGATAAAAATGGTGTCCATTTGTGCATATGTTCATGTGACAACTGCGTCATCGAGCCTGAAAACAGTATAAATCTTCAACATACATATAAAATCTAAGCGGCAAACTTTGAAACTGCTACACTAAATACTAATGACTACTATTTAGTAGTTTCAAAGTTTATAGGTAATGAAAATAGTTGATATCAATCAATAACTCACAATTCAATTCAATAAGGCAGTAAAGAGAATTACACATAATTCCCCAACAGTTCTGTACATAACCTTTAAGCAGTGAAGCCATTAAGCAATTGATCTTGTTTTTCTATATAACTAGCAAGTTCACCACAAGTTCTCTGCCATGGAGGCACAACAGCGAATCAGGAGGAGAGCTTAATGTCAGCTGATTGATGTCACATGACATTTAATAAGTGACGTGGGTGATACATGCGATCAATCCACACTACCTTCACGATCTTGAAGTCATGGGCACCGCTGGTGTCAAGATTAGTGTTGTGCACCTCTTTTGATCAATTTGATATGCATCTACATACATGGGTTATGATACGATTAAAAAACAACACACAAAAAAAAAAAAAAAACTATTCGATTCTGCGGTTAACATTTTCAGACTTATTACAGTATGACCCGAATATAAGACGATTTTTGGAAAATATTTTTTAAGACGGTTCGCTTTTTTAATGGGATGGAAAAACCTCAATGAGTGTTCTGTCTACAGGAGCTATAACCTACACTATAAACTACATGAGATTGAATCAGCGCCTCTGCTAGTTGCAGCGATGTAATGCAGTACACCACTGAATTACTGAATTGAGGCCTAATTAAATCTCTATCACAATGAATTTGAAATGAAAGTGAATGGGTGTCCTGTATGCATGCTCCCAACACATACATATAGATGGCGGTAAACATTTTGCTGTACAAAACTTTTGTTTTTTAATAAGTTTTCACATCTAAGCCAATATCAAATGTAATGTTGGAAGTTATTGGAAGTTATCATCTCTGAAAAGTGCACCAAAATAAACAGAAACATATGCTAGCTGCATATGCTCCGCATGGCTTTATTTAGACTGTTCTATAGCAACATGACAACAGGAGGGTTTGTGTGTGTGTGTGTGTGTGTGTGTGTGTGTGAGTGAGTGAGAGAGAGAGAGAGAGCGAGTGAAGAAGAAGAGGACACATGGGTAAATTGCAAATGTACAAAAACAAGAGTCGGAAAGAGGGAAAAAGTAAAGAGTGAAAAAGTGTTCCGAGCACAGATGCACCCGCTCTCTCGCTATCTGCCGCGCTCGTGGGTATGCTGCCGATCCAGCTATTCTTGTTGGTTTGTTAATTGTTTGTCACCCACCAGGTGCCATCTGTCTGTAGTCCCACAGTCCCCGAGCCATGTGGGCCGGCCTGCCTGGCGCCTGCCAACGTCACTGACCTGCAGCAACCGTCCACACCTCCGTCACACACCTCCTGATCCGTCTGGGATAAATAGCTCCTCGCTCAACTTCCGCGCCACCATCACGACTCCCCAATCTGTCCTGTGTGAGAGTTAGGGGGGGAAGAGGGACGGGGAGGGGTGACAGGAAGGAGGGGAAGACAAATGAGATGAATTGAGAGATGGATGGATGGATGGATGAAGTGAGAATGTGCAAGAAATAGAGATGGATGTCTGCAAGGATAAAAAGGATGAGCTGTGCAGTTAATGGTCTGTTTCTGGTCAGTCTGTTGTTGCGAGAGCACAGAGGCTCAAACAGCATGCAGTCTGCTACAATTACTCAGCAACAACTGTTACATTTGCGTCTGCATATGTCTGCATACTGTAGATGTTAAAGCATCACTTTAATCATGCCTTTAATTGCTCTGCTTCCGGAAAAATACGACAACAACAACAGTCTGTCGAGAAATGCTGCCCGCTTGTGTCACCGGGATTTAAGTTTCTTGGCGCAATTTAGACTTTAGGATGGGAGGGAGGTCACCTTCACCCAGGCCTGATGTTGGGGCAGCTGTGTGCTGAAAAATGAGAACAGCATGCAGCAGCGTGCACTAGCTATACCATACGGTGGGCCAAGGCACAATAAAGTGAACAATGAACGACCCACCCTCCTCTCTCTCTCCCATTCCGCCTCGCTGCCATCCTGGGGCATGTTGGGTCACCTTGACGACTGGGCTCTGCAAAGGGGAGCCCACCCCAACCCACTTTGGGGCAATGGAAGCAGGCAGCATGGGTAATGAGGCGTTGAGTTCCAAGCGGGACAGCTTTTGGATAACCTTACACACATTATCTGCATGTGTTTACAGAAAGGACAACCGCTCTTAGCAGGAGCCTCTCTGGGTTTCAGGGTCCGGCATAAAAGAAGTGCAACGCAAGTAAAGTGATGCTGCCCATGGTGCTTCAGTAACAACTTTTGCAATATATTTTAGTTTTCTTCAAACTTTTGCTGTCAATACCCTGTATCCAGGTATTAGGTCCAGTTTAACATGGTTCTGGTGATTGGATATGCACATGGCAATGTAAGCTGGATGAAATGCATGGGATTGGAATCATTCTCAGCACCAAAACAGGCTTTGATCATGTGTCAGAAAATCAGATGTGAACCAGGTATCTCAAGTGGAACTTCGTCAAAAAGCATAGGTAAATGCTGTACGGTAATCCCTCGTTGCTCGCAGTTAATTGGTTCCAGACCCGACCATGATAACTGAATGTCCGCGAAGTAGGATTCCTTATTTATAAGTCAAATATCTTTGTAGTCAGAGTATAGAAAACCTGTTCACACCCTTCTAAATATGTTTTTAACATTATCAGAGCCCTCTAGACATGGATTAACACCCCTAAAGTCACCGTTGCACTCGTACTACCCAATATAGTAAACATAATAAGAGCAAATAAGCCATTTCAGACATAAATAAGACTCGTGCTCGTGTGTTTTTATAAATGTGTTCTCTGGGGGAGTAGAGTGGCGGGCGGACAGGAAGTGAAGTTGGGGGTTCAGAGTTGAGTTTTAGCTTGGCTTTTTTTTATGGCTGCAACAGTAGCCCGTGTTTTTATTAGGGATTTTTATTAGGAATTAATGTGCCTGTTGTGAGATAATTCAAACCTGCAATAAAAGCCTGTTGTTTCATTGTGAGTGTGTGTGTGTGTGTGTGTGTGTGTGTGTGTGTGTGTGTGTGTGTGCACGTGTGTGTGTTTCTCACTGAATATTGCAATAACATGACTGACACCAACCACCGGGAAATGGCGAGGGGCAACCGTATACTCACATCCACCCAAACAAAACACCCACAGTAAATCAACACCGTAGGAAAATCTGAGGTGCATCGATTCAACTACATCATTTCTGCTACTGTGATACAGCCCGGCTGGGGAACTGTCAAGGCGTAACATTACAGCAACTCAACCAATTTCTATACTATACTAATTTCCTGTATTGTGTTTACCAAAGAAAAAACAGCAGGTAGATAACAGCAGATGATTAAACAAAAATAGTCCAAAACTATGCGGCCAGTTGGGAGGAGAGAGGGATGAGAGGTGCTCTTCACTGAGGGCTTCTCTCGCTGGGTCCCCTACCGCAGACAACCAGGGGAGGCGGCGGCCACAAGTCACTCTAAAAACCCGCGCAAACTTAAGGGCAATCAGCCACAACAACAACAGAAAAAAAAAACCTTATGACCACAGTCATATCAACGTTGTAGTGGTTCATACGTGTTAAACATGTGTACATGCAGCTTGTTTCCAGTGTTCAGTAAATGTAAGCAAAGGGGTGTTGGATATCAATAGTGTATTGTATATGTGAATAGTAAAAAAATCTGATATAGCATAAAACTGGAGGTCATTGGAAGTGCGGTGATTCACACAGCAGCCAGTTGGAGATGGCAGATTGATTCCCACTCAGTGAACGGAGGCGGTATTGTGTATGAATTATGGCAACTCCTGCCAATTATTAATGACAACCCTCACCTTACACAATAGAAATAAATCGAAAGACTAAAAATAATCCACAAAGACAGGAGCAAGGGCATGTGCATTCAATACTATCACTACTACTTTTCAAAACATATTAAATCGCCGCTGTTTTGTGGTTGACTACGGCCTATGATTCATCAAAAAGTATGCATATTTAAGCAAACGTTTTTTACTTGGCTAAATTAAACATTTTCAAGCATAAAAATGGCTAAATACTATACAGTGTTCCCTCATTTATCGCGGGGATAGGCTCCTAAAATAGCCCTCAATAAAAGAAAATGACAATAAACTTAAAACACTTTTCTCAGAGACGCATTAACATTTTCTAACATTTGTCTCTTGTTTAAACACTCCCAAAGTTCAAATTTCGTTTGAATTTTAATGGTCAATCTACTACGTTGGACACAATAAATAATTAAGTGACTTACACGTATTCACTCCTCTGACCCTGCCTCGTTCCGGTGCCGTTCGGCTGTAGCGTTTTTGTGTCCTTGTAAAAAACATATCGCTATATTGCTCCTGCCGTTGTCCTCCTCTTCGTCTTACTCCTCGAACCATAGATTCATTTAGCTGTTGAGCTTCGTCTTCTTCTATTAGCAAGCAGCTCACACTGTTAGCTCATTTGCTAGCGACTATTGACCACAACAGGAAACTGCATGAAGGCGATTGATTGGCAATGGTCTACATCCAATCAGGATGCAGAACACAATGGGCAGGTTCTCCCTTAGCCAATAAGGACTGCTGTGGCTCTATATTTAGCCGGCTATTGTCTACTGTGGGTTCCTAATATGCTCGTACAGGCAAGTAAACACATACTGAGAAGAGGTGTAGCTGCACTGTCTTCAACTCTCACATACCACACCCTCTACTGGTAGCAGTAGAAAATACAATAGCAACACAGCACCGATAGATCGCTCTAATACACCACAAAGATGTAGGACACAATGCGCGTTCATACGCTGTTAAAAAAAAATATTTAAAATTGCCCTTAAAAAATCCGCGAAACAGCAAATCCGTGAAAGGTGAACCACGATGTAGCGAGGGAATACTGTACCAAAATACAAATATACGGCATTCGGAAGAATGTATTGTACACAGGTCACAAGGTGTCAGGAATGTTACTGTGATGTTGGTGAGATACACAAGCGCCAGACTTGATCGCCAGAACAACAGGCTTTTGTTGCAAGTTTGAATTATCTGATCGCAGGGTTGAATTATCTCGCAACAGGAACAAAAATCTTGAATAAAAAGACTGGCTACTGCTGTTTGGGCACTTGATTTCGCGGAATGTTAAAGTACAGGGCCAACTGACTAGCTTGTTACTGAGACGGTGTACCAAAACCGTGGCAAAATTTTGGTAAAACTTTTATACAAAAAACAAACCATACGAAAACTGGGGTGCTCAAAAACCGAGGTTTGACTGTGTAAGGTCTTCATAGCATTTTTAACAGCTAACACACAAACTGCCACGTATGTTCCAGTTAGCGAGTGTGGAACAAAAAGCCTGGATGTATTTCACCAACATTCTTGGCATGTCAGTTGGATTGTATGTGTCATGGCTACAGACACAGGGGGTGAGACACCAACTTTAGTGAATAATAGCAATAAGCAGTGACATGAAGGGGCTGACTGTGTCTGGGCATGAATTTCTGGATCTGTGAAAAACAATCAGTGTTTCATATTAATGAGTCAGGGCTCCTAGGTAGAATTTGGCACAATATTATCCTACTATTTCATATAATTATCTTTTAAGTCAGATTTTTTTTTCTGTTCAGTTTAAAGGTTCATTTGGGCTGTAAATCATAATTCTCTGTGTCTAAACACAGCAGTAAAGGTTCAAACATGAGGAAATCATTTAGTTATTCTGGCTCGTGGGAAGTTTCAGAGAATCTCGACCTAGTTATGATAACAGAGGACTGCTTACACACACACACACACACACACACACACACAAACACACTCCTTCACAAGAACTCAACTTGTTGATATTTGAGGCTAAAACTCGGTCTCACAAATTTCTTTCTTTATTTGCTATTTAATTTTGCTTCAGGGTATGTGTTTTGATTTTTGCTCCTCCATTCATTTGGACCTCACTGAATTATATATATAAAAAAGTATGTTTGCTATGAAAAGAGCTCTGTTCTTATTTGTGTTTATTTGCTCAAATGCAAAATTAAATTCTCTGTCAGTAGAAGACAGAAATGATCTTGCATTTCATTTAATTCTGAGAACCCTGAAATGGATTTGTTATGTTAACTCTTTTGTCTCAATTTATAGCATGAAATAATTGTTGCTTGTAACATTAATGAACATAGACAGACTTCAGTGAAAGAAATGAAGAACGGTGGTGCCTTGTTCCCATAAATAAGAGTTATGCCAAAGCTGGATGTGGTCCAGCTTGAGCCATGAGGCAACATATTTTGTGTGGGCTTGCAAATAATGTTTGCCCCGACTGCATCTATCTGTTCCAGCCAGGGAAAAGTCTTAAAAGTGTAGGTGGAATTCATGTAAAAGGGAAGGGGGAAAAAAAAGATTGATTTGCCGTGGAAGAATTAACTCACGAAAGTAAAACTGCTAAAATGCGAAGCCTCACTGGCGTACTACAGTAGAAATTTGCTTCCTTTTATTGGAAAAATTCATTCAGCTGGAAAACAAAGACAAAACAGCACAGCTTCAGTTTTATTTTACCACCCAACACTCTGATTGTGTATTGTCCTAAAGATGAGCAGGCTTGAAGCACGGCAAGCTCAATACGTCTTACGTTAGCGTGGAACGCGGTTTGGTTACTAGAGCAACAACTGTCCTGTCCGGGCTTGCAGCAGTGTGAACATAACCCCTCGTCAAAGAGTTCAAACCCAGAAGGGGACATGAGTTCTGACACGAGTGGGAAATGCGTGAAATAAGAGATTTAGGCCTCAAAGGAAGAAGGCTTCTTATGTGCACATGCATCCCGAGGAGACGAGTGCTTGGGTGGGTGGCTGTTCACTTGGGTGGGTGGGCAGCGAGAGAGACAGAGACAGAGGGGAGGCAGCAGCCCTAGCGGCGCTGTCACCTCCCCTTATGTGTTTGTACAAGGGCGATGGAACATGTGGGGAACTCAGCATGAGGCATCACACCTGGAGGAAAAGACAACTAAATCCAGCCCCCAGTATGACGGCCCTTGGCTCCACCAAGTCTAGCCAGCATCTGGAATGGATATGTGGAGATATTGCAAACTTTGCTGCTCCTTCATGGGACCTACTTGCTTCCAGTCCCTATAATGGAACATGATGCCTAATAAACGACTGAAATGGAGAAAATAACATTTTTAAAAAAGGAATAAAAACTCTGGTCGGCGTCCGATTTAAAGCAAAATTTTAAAAAAATGTGATAACAAGTGATAACACATTAGTGATGGTAAACGCAATTCCTCATGTCCAAAAAAAAATGGAGATGGTTGACCCGTTGCGGCAATACGTTTGGATGAGGCTGGTGTGCCCCTTAAACTCATTAGGAATCCACAGTATTATGCCACAAGGTCAACAAAGTCTGTTTGTAAAACGATGTTATAATACAATCAAAAGTATTTTTTTCAGCCTGACCTGTGAAAGGTAATCCCGTGAGATCTTGTTTGGACTTAACCGTGTGGTACAATTTCATGCAGAACATGAATTATACACATTCTCCTTTCTCTCTTGCCACATGCAATTTGACTACGACGTCGACGTATGATTCAACGCTCAGTATGGCGTCTATCACCCGAGAAACTCGCGCATGCACAAGTCCACCTACCCGACCCACTAAAAGCCGTGGGCCCATGTCAGGTTCACGATTCACCTGTCAACCCCCTCATGCTGGCGTTGGCGAGTGAGTCTATGTACGCGAGTGCCCGGGTTCTTTGAGTGCTCGGCTCGCCGTTAGCTCGGCAACTTCGGAAAGGGAAGTGGGAAGGAGAGTTGATTTGAGAAAAGGAGTAGATCTTTCGCTTTTTCCACGGGGTTCATACATTCATACAAACGCAGTTAGAGTCCCAATTAACACAATTAATGCCATGTTACCTGGTTTCCTTTTTAATCTAGCTAGGGGCAGCAGGGTAAGAGAACAAGTCAACAGAGAGGAATTCCGGTTCAGTAGAAAACTTGCAAGTTTCGAATGACTCGGCCAATACTAGACCATCTCTACAACACGTACACATGGTGACAAGTCACGTCAGTTTGGGTTTAGATAGTCAAGGAACTTTCCACATGGAACACGTCCAGAACTACACTCCTACATTGAACAGAACCTAGACAAGGACTGACACCACTACATTCATGATTAGTATTCGCCCCGTAGTTCTGTTTCTGTTTGGAAGCAGAGACTGAGTCCAAACGTGCTCAGTTTCAGGTTAAAGTTCTGGTTCCACTGTAAAGTTCCTGGGATCAAAAAGGGGCTATAGATTCATAGTTCAGTTCTCGTCTCTTCTTTTCTCACCACAGTGCTATCTCATGTGTGGCCTCTAATCTATAAGAAGTGTGGTTTTAGGATTTCTTGTTGTCCCAGGTCAATTAGTAGCTTGCTGATTGTCATTTTCCACACAATTTCTTAACAAATGGCTTTTTGGATTCACATTTGCTGTCTTGAATTTGTCTCTGCTGTCTTCTTTATCCTTAGTTAATAAACAGTTTAATGGTAGGGTGACCGTATTTTGATTACCGAAAACCAGGAGTCTCTGCCTGGCATTGATATCCTCAAATAATTCTCAAAGTTGACTCAAAGACGCCTTATAATGTCAGTACGTTTCAAGAATGCCTCCTAACAGAAAATTGTTAAATTACAAAATACTATCAATAGCCAAAGACTCAAATTCCAAAGGAAAAACATTCAAAAAGAGCCACGAAAACCTGAGGACAATCTAATATATAAATATATATTTATTTATATAAATATAAAATATTTTGATTATATTGTATTAAAACATATAAAGTCTGTGGATGTTTTGCTTTTTCTTTGGCTTTTGGGAAACACTAATTCATAAAGCCGCCCGCACAGCAGCCTCTCGGAGATGACGTCACATGCAGCAGCGTGGCCAAATGCTGCTCAATTTAATGGCCAAATGAAAAACAATGAAAAGCAGGACGTTTTCATCACTTTATAAAAAAACACTCAGAAAAGGACATGAAAACAGGACATGTCCTGGGAAATCAGGATGTTTGGTCACCGTAGTATAGTAAAGCAGTATGTAGGTTTGGATCCTGGGGAAGAACCAAAGGTCTAATTTGGATCTTGAGCTGAAAAAGTTTGAGAAACTTTGTTACAAGTTTGATCGATTTTCTGTAAACCCACTTGGAAAATTGATCATACATCTACGTGCGCGTGTGTGTAGGAAAACTGTCAAGGGCCCAGTCAACCGTGTTATGACTGGAACAATGGCGGTCCCGCCATGTTTGTTTACACAGAGCCACTCACTCATCCAAATAATCAGCTGCCATGGTCCTTTTCTAATCCCCACACACAAAGTCAATGGAGGCAGGTTGAGCTGGCGACAGCCTCGATAAGATACTCAAACACCAACGCTTGATCTGCGGGCCGACGCCTCTCCTCCCCCTCCTTCCCCTACCTCCTTTCTCTCCACTGTGGCGTGTATTGCCAGGTTGGCTTTTTTACATTTTTAAGACCTTCTGCAAGATTTTGGAGTGTTATTGTGGGAATTTTGTCCACTTGTGAGGTCAGAGGTCACTGATGTTGGCTCGCTGTTGTAGTTCATCCCTCCAGTGTAGTTGCACGACGTGCAGCAACTCTATCCGACCTACCTCTGCCTGAAAATAAAACAAAACACCCACACATGCTTTTGCAGAGGAATGCATGAATTTTGAAATAGTGCGCCAGAGTCTGCAAAAGCATATGGTAAAACACTCATTAACATTCCTCTCGTGACCTCACTATTTTGTCCACGGTGAAGGAGAGCACATATTTGCCTTTCGCACCTCTCGCACTGGATGAGAGGAAACGATTATGTGTGTCAATCCTTCTGCGTGTGCGTATGAGATAGAGAGCAAGAAATATGGGAAAAAACACGAGCAATGGTAGGATAAAACACAGCTCAATGATAGTACATAATCTATCTGGAACCACGTCTCAATATCACAACATTTCAGACATTTTCCCCAAACTTGGCAGTGCAGGCGGCACTTCCCCATGATCAGCGTGCTGGAGTTATTTCGGTATTGTGTGGCTGGGATGCTGCAGGACGGAGATATAGTTTGCAATGGCACAGATGGGAAAGGCTATAGCTCCGGTAGCTTGGTATCGCATGCAAAAATGTTCGGTATGTTCTAACACAGATAAAGCTGACATATTCCGAGGCGTTTCGCAGACAATATCCATGAAGGAACAATCTCCCATCTGCCAGCGCAGCCTCACTGAAAATCCTCTCGGCCATGCTTGATGAGAAAGACAAAACACTGGCTGTCTGCATATCGCTCCTTATCAAGGCTGTACCTGGGCCCTGTGTGATATATCAACAAACCATCACACCGCTTGCCCGCTAGAGATTGTAAAAATAAATACAAATGCTCCTACTAAACATCTTTTCATGGTTTCATACCCTGAAGCTGTTTGTGCATGCCTTTCTGCAGCTATAAGCATGGGATAGTGGACAATGAGCTGCATGTAGAATTTCTCCTGGTGAACATCAAATCACTCAGCTATGGCGTCATCTTCAGGAGGATTACTTTGTAAGGGGAATGTCAGTGGAGTTGCTGCTGTACTACTTCTCTCCACATGATGGTGCAGACAGAGAAGTCTCCCCCTGCTCTCTCAGGGCTCTGAGATACAGAGCATGTGGCTACACTACCCAACTAATATGCATTCAAAGGCCACAATATTAAGTACTGTCCAACACAAGAGCTATCAGGAAAGTCTACCCTTCCAAGTATAGTGTTTCTAATGCGTTTCACTTAAACAATGTGTTTGTCAACATAAACTAGAGAGTCTAAATTGACGTCACATAAAGTAGAAGCCATTGATTTTTGTAATGAAATGTTTGAATTATGTAAGATGAAATAAAAGCGTTACATTGGTACTGTATATCATCCATTTTCTCTACCTCATTAGGGGTCACAGGTGAACTGCAGCCTCTCCCAGCTGCAGGGGTACACCCTTGACTGGTCAGCAGCCAATCGCAGGACACATATAGACAACATTCACACTCACATTCACATCTATGGATAATTTAGTCTCCAATTAACCTAACATGCATGTTTATGGGATGTGGGTGAAAGCCGTGTATGCGTGTCTCCAGGCATATCATTATTTGAAATACAATAATAATTTAACAATATGGTAATAAGAATGGAAATGTAAAAAAATGTATATATATATATATATATATATTTTTTTTTTAAATAAAGTACTGTATTTTTAAAGGAACAATCCAATAAAAATAATAATCCGGCAGTTACTTATATATATTATATTATTAAATGTTATTATTATTAAATTATTATAAATGTTAAATAATTTGCCATTCTGTTTTAATCCAAATGATTACCTGCATTAATGTAAAAACGTATGTGTGTCAATGCATATATGTATGTTTTAGTGTATTATATATATACTGTCTATATTATATAGTCTCTTCTGCTTTAGCGAACAAAGAGCTGCATCGTGTGTGCGCGTGTGTCCTTCCTGTCTGTGTGTTGTCGCACCTGTGCTCTCTGTCATGATGTTATCGTATCCTAAACACCTGCTCCACTGTCTAAGGCCACCAACTACACAAAACAGCCGGGCATCTGAAAATAGGTGTGTGTTTCATGTGTGTACTATATGTGTGTTTGTGTAAATAGAAAGACGTGTTTTCTCCCTCTGCAGTCATTTAGATGCAGCCTAGGTAACACAGCGTGTCACTCACGAGATGTCAGGGGAAGTCGCTTGATGTGTTGTGTGTGTTACATTTGTTTTTCCTTTGACATTTTGACAAATACATACAAATACTGTGTACCGTCACAGCCAGGGCAGCCTTCTCTCCTGTCCTAAACACAATCAGAAGACCTACATTTAAAACTTAAATTCTAGTATTTGTTCCATTAAATTGTATTGATTTATTCTCAACAGTCTATTATCTTTATTTAGTAGCATGTCTCTTGGCTGTACTGCTTCCAGTATGTGTGTGTCCAATCAGATTTGAGCTTCTGTGTGTTGCCATGTCAAAGTAATCTGGCTAGGGCCTTCAGAATCAGTGCTGGCCCACGTCACACATTTCTGATTCGCCTCATGCATCATGACATGAGCAGCACAGCGCTTAATTGATCCTGTTCCGACACAAAGAAAGGATATTTGTATGTTATTTTTACATTATTGATGGTTTATGTAATTGTGACGTGATAGTGATGGGATTAATAGGTGGATTGGGTCACTTAAATCCCCACTGAAGGCCCAGGTACGAAATGCACCCCCGGCCACTGGACAAAAACGATTGCATATATGGAAACTAAGCTGCGATTGACTGGCGACCAGTCCAGGGTGTACCCCGCCTGTCGAAGTCAGCTGGGATAGGCTCCAGCATGCCCCCGCGACCCTAATGAGGAAGAAGCGGTATAGAAAATGGATGGATGGATGGAAAGTAAGGGTCCAGTGCTTTAATACAGTATGAACTATGAGTCCATTTTGTTTACTTGGTACACGATCCATTGATCCATTGACTGTGTGGAACTGACTGTTGATTGTCTGTTGAAGCAAAACGGAGTGCAGAACTTGGAAACTCATTCAGTCTCAACTAATTCACTTTCTAAAAAGCATTTAATGGGAAGTTAGCTAAATCCACGCTATGGCACAACTCCTCAGGCACAACTCCTCTGATCAATATGACAATGGCATGGAAAACCTAAAAAATAATAAAATAATAAATAATAAAAAAGTGTAGGCAGCGACCAACGCGACACGAACCGTTTCCAACTCTGTCTTGTCAAATGCACCACGTACTCCTCTCTCTGGCTGTAGGGAGTCAAGAGTGAATACATGAGTAGTTACCCAACGAGGATTTTCCTTCATGACGATTACAGATAGTGACGAGCTGTACTCGTTTCATGCTCGTACTCTGCAAAAATGCATTATCCGTAACAGATACGCTCACCCCTACGATATAGTCACCGTTACACTCGTATTACCCAATTACTCAGTTTTTGTATGATTTGGTTTTCGTACAAAAATTTTATAAAGATTTTGCCTTTTGTACACTGTACACGCAACAATAGTCCCTTTGCCCTGTACTGTAACATTTAGGAACTCATGGGACCAAACAACAGTAGCCCATCGTTTTATTAGGGATGTGCCTGTTGTGAGATAATTCGAACCTGCAAAAAAAGCCTGTTTGCCGCTTGTATGTTTCACCGAACATTAAAATAACATTACTGACACTTTGTGACCAGTGTAGAACACTACATAGCACAAATTTAATGTGTCTTCTGAATGCCTTAGATTTGTACTTTAGTTCATTTAGCCATGTTCATGCTTGAAAATAGTTACCATAAATGTTGTTGTATAAGCCGCACCAACGAAATTTAGAGGAAAAAACAGATTTGTACATATAAGCCACACCGGCGTATAAGCCGCACTTATCCATGTCATAAAATGGCACCAAACTAATCACACAGAAACTTGACATTCAAAAGGTGTACCTCATAAATATACCAACATGTACGTGTACGTATGTGCGAGTGGAAAATGATAAAAAAACCCCAACATTTTAAAGTTTTCCCATAATGCATTCCATCTGAGTAAACATTTAATTGGAGGATAAGTGGAATAGAAAATGGATGGATGGATAGTGCTGCAATACTGCCACTGTACACCAGAGGAGCCCAGAGGGAGGCTGACATTTTTGCAATGAATGCATGCATTCCAATGAATGTGTTGCTCAGACACAATGCATTGTGGGAGGGCTTTAAAAGATTTGTTGGTTTTCCCTTTAAATTCATATTGGTGCATGTTTGTATATTTCTTAGGTGTGCTGTTGAGTGTTAAGTTGCCGTGTGATTTGTTTGGTGTTCTATGTAAGATGACACCGTGAGTCAGACTGTTATGTTGTTACACTGTTAGATATACTGACGTCCTGCTGTGTCCAGTTGGTTGCCAGGCTTGTGAGTGCATTGATAGCTCATGATTACTACTGTTTCCTCACTGACTCGTGACAAGCACAGTATTTAAACAATTAGTAGTAGTTCTGCAGTAAAGGAGAGTTCACGAGATTAGAATTTCGTCACAGATTAGCCGCACCGCTGTATAAACCGCAGGTTCAAAGTTTGAGAAAAAAGTAGCGGCTTATACACTGGAATTTACGGTAATATAGGCAAAAAAATAATAATACGTACAATTTGATTTAATATGCATATTTTTTTACTAATAATAAGCTTTCGTCAACCACAAAACAGCATGATTTAATAATATATATTTTTGATAAAGTGAAGCCGTGAAATTCTGCAATGTGGTGAGGGAAGTCTGTATTGAAATCCTATTTCTCAGAATCAGTAGGCACATTATGTCTATTGGGGAGAAAAATTCATCTGGTTAGCTTTCAAAAGAGCCCAAAGCTATGTCTCTACTAAATGTAAGCTTTAGTTTTACTTTGGTTATGACTTTTTGGGGGGAGTTTAAACCCCCCAAAAATCCTGGAAGGTTAACTTTAATATTGAAAATAATGTAAAATAAAAATAACAAAAATAATAAAAAAACAATATAACCATTTCCACTAACATTTAAAATGTGATATTAAAAATGTACTAGTAAAATGTAGCGTTATTAGTGCATTTTGTCGGCCATGTCTATAAACTATAGACAGGACAGGAATTGTGTTTTAATGTTTTTGTTTTCTGATCCTAGCCAGTCTGAATGTAAGACGGTGCTCAACTTTTCATACTATTTTCTACAAAATTCCTCCAGGAAGATGTCTACCAAATAAACCCAATAAGATATGTAAAGAACAAAATGTCGAGTATGCAGCACTGCCAGCATTGAGCCAAAAGTAGTTATCAGATAATTAACTTGTGAACTGCAGTAATTGAAGAATGATACCAATAGAATAACAAGCTCCAGGCTACCAAGAAAACAAAACAAAACAAAACAAAACAAAAAACTGTCATAAAGGTTGCTGAATGAGACTGCAGGACATCACTTGCTCTGCTAGGATTAGTGTGTGGGAAAAAAATTACATTACAATGTTGTGCCTGTTGGTGCTTTTGCAAGGCTTCCTTTTTGCTTAATGACAAACAAGAAAGCTTTTCCGATTGAAGACAATTCCAGCTCTTCAAGCCATAACAAGAATTTTTACAAGAGCTTTTTTTTATTTCACCAAAAGGAAGACATTTCACGCACCGGGAGCCTTTTGATATTTGCTCTCGCTCCATCTCTCTCTGCCTGTCTCTTCCCTTTGTGTGCGTAAATCATCTCTTCCCCGCGGCCTGTCTGTGATCATGTTGATGGGAAACAAAGAAATCATCTTGAATGGCACATTAATTTCCTCCCTTCTCCCCCTGCCCTCCGCTTAATGAAATCCCCTCTGCCACGGGGCCCGACGAGCCACACTGGCAAGTCGTCACCAGCCAGTAAATATGTTTACCTTGGAGCGCTACGCTAATGGACTGTTTACTAGGGGGAGGCGGCGGGGGCTGTTACAGACATGGGGCAAGTTCTTGGTCCAGGGGTGTGTGCTTCTCAGACCAAATGATGGCACCTCCGCTTCCGCTTGCTGTTGACAATTCCCAATGCTGAAACACTGGTTATATGTTCCACTACAGCAATTTCATTCCCTGCCCAGAGATCCTCACCTTTGGTTTTTCAATCAAAACTCATGCTGTAGAAATGCCAAAATGTTTGCTCCAATTGTTGTATTTAAAGGGCTATGTACAAACAGGAATATATTTTTTAATACAGTGAAAACTTCTCAGTGAATCACCACCACCTTATTGTGGTGGAGGGGTTTGAGTGCCTGAATGATCTTAGGAGCTATGTTGTCCGGGGCTATATGTCCCGGGTAGGGTCTCCCAAGGCAAACAGGTCCTAGGTGACCTCCCCCGTAGGCCCACCACCAGCGGGGGCAACCACAAGGGTCCGGTGCATTGTGTTTTGGGTGGCAGTTGAAGGCGGGCGCCTGGCCAACCTGGTCTTTGGTGGCCAAATCTGGTTCTTGGGACATGGAATGTTATGGCTTTGGTGGGAAGGAGCCCGAGCTTGTGCGAGTGGTTGAGTTTTGTCCAGTTTTCTTTTTAAATGCAATCCAGGTGCCAACATAATTGTGTTGTATTGAAAGAATAGGGTGATGTGCAGTGTTTTATTACGTTTGAATTTTATATGAGCTAGTGTGTTTGATGCAATTTAAGGCAAAATTAAGTCCGGACCTTCGCTGTGAGAAAAACTGCATAAACAGACCTTATTCAATTTGAATTGAAGACCCCTGGTATAATAGATTATTTGCATGTCAGCGTACAGATGTGCAATGCAATTGTGTTTGTGTTTGTAAGACTTCCAAGGGCAACAGCAGTAGCAGTCTGTGATAACGCCCCCTGTCTCATCTATGGGTGTCTGGCGCCTGGCAGCACTATCAGCGCCTGGGCCTGGATGTGGCCCACACACACACATATACACAGACAGACACAAACACAATCACAGGACCCTGCAGCTGGTGACAGGCTGCATCTCTCAGTGTGCTGCCAGGCTGTCCAACACAAAGCTCTCTATCCTGCTCTTATCTACATTGATTTCCTCCTCCTGCCTTCAAACTTAGATATGCACTCTGTACAAACAGGGAGACTGCAGGGTTTGGGCCCTGGGAAGACAGGATATCTCACAACATGGGTGGTGAGCGAAAGTATTACTACTGAAATTGGAACCTTCAAATCGTCCATCCCCTTCACCTCTGCAGCATTTTTCTCAGCCCTGCATTCACATTCTGTGTCCCATTTCCTTGGTTGTCCAACTCCATACTTTATTTTAAATCAACCCCCCCACTCCCCTTGCACAGACACACACTCCCTTTATACCGACAGATTCTATCGATTGATTTCCCCTCGCTGTGACACATTTGGTGCAGCCGCATGTGGCCTATTAATTATATCCTCAGCAGACCCTCGTCACGCTCTTCTTTTTACCAACAATGCAAGCCCTCATGCGCCACACGTCGACACAAAGTCCCTCAGAGCGGATAACCTCTTGTATCCACAGCCCCTGCACATCAGCCCTCACCCACTAGGAGATAGAGAGGGATGAACCTCTGGCAAGCAGACATCATCCGTAGTGGGGTCGGGCTCATGTTGTGTGTAATCTGGCTAACATCTGCTAGCTGTGTGGCTCCACTACAATTCCTGAAGAGCCTGAGGAGGCTGCTTTTAGCTTCAAGTAGACCCGCCCTTGAATATTTTAGGTGGCCATATTTTAGATATCAAAAAAGAAGACGCTTGCTGAGGTGGAGTTACAGTATGACATTAAACCATAATACATTAATGACGACAAGCAAGCAACTCATTATCATCTAAATTGGCCCAATTTTAATTGGACCTTTTAACAACAAAAAATTATAGCGGTGCTGTAGATCATGATCCAGTACATAGACTGCCCAATGACTGCATGGGCATAGAAAACTGGCAAACTTGACAGCTGGCCAATGACCAGTACTGTATAATCGTCTTAGTGTTTGTACTGCTCATACAAGACCGAGTGTTATCACAACCAATCAACGGAGCTGCTTTAATGATATGTAGACTGCCCAATGACTACTTAAACACTGATTTAAAAGCTAGCTGTAAGTCCATTCAAAGCCATTCATTAACTAGCTCTCTAAATCTGCCGTCACAGATCTTGACCAATGGCATTCGCCTTTAACAGAAAAAAAGATGAGGAAAAAAACAAATCGAATTGCAATGAACTGTCGTTCATTTCTTAGAGCCGATTCGTTTGCAACCGGCACATTTCACAAAGCCCACAGCAACCAACGCTACCAGGCGGAGGGGCGCTAGGCAGATCCAGCCATAGTGAAACACTAAGCCTTTTTTATAGCGTATGTAACATGCAGTACTAGTGCTAAACGTTTCATCAACAAAATAAGAACATAACAAAACAGTCACTTTCAATGTCCGCTCTCACTGGGATGCCGACTGATGGGATGGCTGTATCTCTCAGCACGAGACGCCATTCAGCTGGTGAACACAATTCAAACTCACAGGCGATGCAGCAACTCCAACAGCTTACGTTACCTCTTGGCACTGTGAGCGAGGCGCTGTGTCACTATGCCAGAAAAGTAGTTCTTTGGTGGACAATGACAATGTCGCTGTAGCTTAGTTAATATGCAGGTCACGTGAGGTAAATGGAACATTGTTGGTGTTTTTTGGAGCTTTTCTAGAGGGCTTTATAGGTGGAATAGATGCTTCCCATATAGATGCTACGTGCATTGCTAGCTGCCTCATGCTCGGTGCTTTTCTCTCTTTAGAACGCACAGAAAAGGGAAAGCCGTGTGTTCATGTCTCACATAAGGATTGCGGATGATGGGCAAAATTCCAAAAAAAGTGCAGTTTTCCAGTACAACAAAAAGAAGGAACAAAAGCAAAGAGAAGACAACATTGACGGAGGCTGACACATCTATTGCAACACTACCGAGCACCTATCGCAAACAATATAGTCAACCTAGCTGCAGTCTTTTTTTTTTTTTTTTTACATTCAGCAAGTAATAACTACAATTTCCAAATTCGGCACTGACTAGCCAAGTACAGATTTCCTCTGTACAATAGCCCTAAATGGTTGTCTCATCATCTACTGTAGTGGGGGAAAGACACTTTAAAATATCCCAGTTGATGTTCAAAGATAATGGACAGTGATGAAAACAAGCGAGCGCACCAAACAGCTGCTCTTGAGGAGATTGTTCAAAAAGGGGAGGGTTTGCGGGACACAGATTTGGAGCAGATTACGGGGCCTTTTCCTCTAGGGCCTCCATATTCCAGATTGACAATGTGGCGGATTGTGAGATCAACCTGGTGATTTTCATCTGAAAAGATGTTTTCCATCACAGATTAACGACTGTTATTATTCATTAACTTTATTCAATCCCCTCTCTCTCTTTCTCCATCCATCCCTTATTGCAAAGCTTTGTTTAGCCCGTGCCGTAAGAGCGCAGGAATGAGACAATACGAATGTGGTATGCATGCAGAGAGCGGGAGTGAGAGGATGGAGGAGCACATTGAGGCATTTCTTGGCGTGAAGGCACAACACTCAGGGCCATGCTTTACATCATACCATAAACAAAGGCTGGGGCTCATGCATTATTCATTGGCAATAATAGTGAGGAGTGCGTACATAGAGCAGATACATTAATCATATGATCATCTGGAGTTTACACTCGCTCATACTGTAGCTGTTGGTTTGTTTGTATACATTTGTTGATTATTCGTTTGATTGCTGCTGCCGGGGTTGCCCATACAATTATATGTGGGAGGATGAACATGCTAACATGTTGTTGGCTTTATTTGGTTAGGGTTTCCATTTGTGCAATAATCTTGTTTAGATTTATATGGAATTTACATTGCATACTCATGCTGCGCAGGCATCCTCATCAGTCACTGTGCTCGCAATCATTGTGCAGTACATGTCAAAGTGTCCAATTTATTGAACGCACCTGATTTATTTAGCAAGCACCCAATAACGACGTATGATATATTCTTTACGAGCTCTTTGCACAGCGTTGTTTTATAATGAAACAAATCAAAACAGGAAATCAAAGCGTATAAAAACAAATCGGAATATATAAGAAGCATAAAATAAGGTTCCACATGACTTCTTGCTTATAAATGTCAGCACAAATGGGTGTCAGCTTTGAAATGTGTTGCATTTGTGCACGTGCGACGGTGCACAATGCTTTGTGAATGCATGTGCACGTGCTGGTGTGTGTTCACAGATGATCCCATGCCAAAAATGAGCCGGGGAAAAAAAAAAATCCCACAGGGTGAATCAATAGATGAGGCCGGATAATGGAGGCCTGCTCGGACAGCTGTGCTCTGGCTCCCCGTGTACCTGACAGCCTGGAGGACTGGCTGTGTGAGTGGATGACTGGCTGGTTAACAGGCTGGCCGAGGGGCTTCGCTTAGCCCACACGCCGTCACACACCTGCTAAAGGCGTAGTGCGCCACATACTGGTTAGTGAACAACACCTGATCTTGACTCGCTTGACACAATCACGCACAAACCGAAGATCTAACTTCAAAAAACCCAAGGGCTGGTTGCCGTTTTCATGTTGCGTGAAGGAAGTGGAAATGGAAAGACAGTCGCTACTGTAGTCTCTTCTCTATGTTGCCTCTTAAATCCAGCTTTACCAAGCACGAGCCTGTGCTGTTATTCTGGTTGTCGTTGTCTTCTTCCGTTATTGCTTTTTGTTCTCCATTTTTTCTCAGTCTGTCCCCTCTTAAAACCAAGCACTAAGTGATGGTGTTTTTTTTTTTTCTACTGTAGTTTTAGTCTCTGTTTTCTCTCCATCTCCTCTTCAAACCACGCACTAGCAAAAAACATTTGTTTTTTTAATCCCTTTTTGTCCTCTCCTAAAAGCTAAAAACTCAAAAAAAGAGACAAAAGCTCATACAAACACACAAAATAACTAGATTTGTGTTTTAACTGTGCAGGATCACGTCATTGACCACATACCATATTATAGACAGAAATTAATCCGAATGTATGCAAATAGCTCCTCCCTCTTTATGTACACTGCTTAAGTAATAACATCCAAGGAGACATCTGGTTTTCAGTTAGAGTACTGCATTTGTCTATTAAAATGTTTGTTGTTTATGAATAAACAAGTCACGTACAGCTAAATTGTGAGCTAACTCTTACATCTACATATGACCCTTCCTTTTCTCTCCCTCACGCTCCCATAACAAATAAATCTTTTGATTCATTTCCTTAAGTGCACCAGCTATTGATCTACGCCGGTTTACAAGGTCACAAAACGTCCAATGAATATCAACAAGGCCTGAGCCTTGATGGAAACTTTATTATATTATTACGCTCGTATATCAAATACCCGAATGATAAATTCTTCCACGCAACTCCAGTCTTATTGCTGAGTATTATTTACAAAGCTCTCCTGGCTGAGCTTTCAAATGGCATATTTGCAGAGCGCATAACGGCACGATATAATTATGTATTATTTTCATCCACAGTCTAGTTTCATTGTTTGCACTGCTTTGTCTGGCCGTCACGTGCGAAAAAGGTTACGTCGCCATTTTTAACCACAAATCTGTTTCTTTTTGATTTTAAGGTTATGGCCTATTATTTGAATGACATGGAAGTGGCCCTACCGGTGCATTACTTATGTGTATAAAGCACAATTCATTAGGATGACCTTGACAATGAGGAAAGAAAGACATGGGACACCACATCAGATGACAACATGATCCTCTGAATGGGGCTGATACCCAACACTGGGTCACTGTCCAGACTGGTCAACTATGTTGCATGGGTTACATTAAACCCGCTGTGTGTGTGTGCACAGTGGGGCTGCATTTGCACCACTGAACCATGTCTCTGAGGCAATCGATAGACTCCGACATCTGCTTAGTGATGGTATGCAGAAAGTGTGTGTGTGCGTGTGCATGAAAGTATTGTCCTCTGGAGTCGTGTAACACTGCACTGTCTTTGTAATACAGTAGGAGAGTTCCTGTAATCATTTATTCATGGCAACATCCAAGATACAGTCAAGCACAGGTGTCAAAAACTCCAATATTAAATGTCGCAGCCTCCTTTGCATTTACTTTTTTGTAGATTGAGGGCTCCAAGGATTCTAAGTGTGAGCTTAACCCAACCTTTATTCTTTAAAAAATCATGCATCGAAACATATAGTTTAATTCATGGACATACTCAAGGCTCTAACAATAACCCCAGCCAAAACAATTCACTCTGCTTTTTTATCATTTATTTTGTTTGTTTTTCTTCCTAAAATAGGGGGTGCTATTACACCCAAAACTGGTGCAAAAGTATAACAAAATCATTTTAAACTGAATAAAAGAATTGTAGTTCTAATCAGGGATGATTACTGATTAAAATATTGTATCTTTAAGTGTCTTAAAGTGCACATTAACTGTATTGTATGTGCATTTCTATATTTTAAAATCTATAAATATTGGAGTTTTTTTATCACAATATTTAAATATATCTTATTTGCTCTCAGCTTTTGAATGTAATATTATTTACAAATCACAAGACCACAAGCGTACCTGTTTTCCTCTGTGCCACTACAAATACCAATACATTTTGCCTTCTATTATCTTGTAATCTAAAAAAGCCAGATAAAAAAAGAGAGTGAGACCGCCTGAGAGACAGACAGACACACAGAAGCAGAGAGATGAGTGCTAGTGTGAATAGAAGGGAGAGAGAGTATGCTGAATCCCACTCAGACCACCTGCTCATCAGTTCCTCTGGCACAACAGATACTGTCATTGTCCACACACACACACACACACACACACACACACATACATATAACGCTCAAATATAAAAATCTCCCGGTGCGCTCACAGAAAGCCTTTCCCAGTCCCTCCCACATCAGATGCTGGGCACACAGGCTTGATTTAAAACTGTTAGGTGCCATTCAATATGGGCTTGGTTGGCAGCCAAGCTTCGGACATTTCTCTGCTCACTTACCTGCTCCCTTATTTGTTCTACTTCAGATAGAGAGTGAGCAGTACCCTTTTTTCATGTGATTCAATGTTGGGCGTTGATGAGTAACAATTATAAAGTTTAATTCAGGCTTCGTTTAAAAGGTTGGTAGTCGTTGGGAACAAAGAAAAAACTACAAACCAACCACCTGCTCCAAAAAAGCTTTCAGTGGGTAACGGGAATGTCATGGCGGCACAAGCACCTCTCGGGTTGTCAGGCTAACAAATAAAGTATAGTTCATAACTTCCACCAAGAAACTGTTGTTTTTAACCGTATACTGTACTGTATTTACAATGTGAATACAGCCTCTGAAGTTGAACACTCCTAAGGTCATACAATCAATCTGAAATCGGACCAAATGTTCCTTTTAAAGCTGGACGACGCTAGAATTGCCACACCAGACTTCAGCATACCTTACTGCTTTTTTTTGTCTTTTAGACCAGTGGTCCCCAACCTTTTTTGACCCACAGACCGGCTTGTGTTCCCACAAATCTCCCGCGGACCGGTGGAGGGGTTCCGTACATTATAGCGGTCTAATTTATCTTATTTATTAAGTATTGTGTAAAACTAAGACATGAATAACATCAAATTAAAAGCACAAAATGAATGCCACCAGTTCAAGTTCCAGCCAAGTTTTTCCAGAGAGATTATTACATGGCTGTTTGACGTGTGTGGGAAAAGGCAGTGTGCTAGCATGAATTAACTTGAGACAAATGTACACATTAGCACTCAAGTAAGTCATTAAAACTTACCTTTATGCATTCCCACGTAGTATCAGCATTTGACACCAAATATGAGGTGAAAGAAAAATGGTAAAAATACAGTAGTAGTCTATCTGTGCGGAGAGATAAAGTTAGCACACGCACAATGGACATGCGTCAAGTGAGACGGATGTAACAGAGAGGCCACTTTTCAAAATAAAACATAAAAAAAAGAAAAAAAAAGGAAATTATTTTTTCTTTCTCTGCAGCCCGGTACCAAATGACCCACGGCCCAGGGGTTGTGGTCCACTGTTTTACATGACTATTTTTAGCCTTTTAGTGGACATTTATTCCAAAAGATGGACAATGAAAGAAGAATGTGAAAAGACCAGAATAAGAATGATACTTTGGAAGTTATGCAAAGTTACGTGAAGTAGTAAGAACTCACTTTTGTTTTTTAAACCCAAAAAACTGTTTAAAAACACCACCAAAGGCCAGCATATGTAACCAATGATTTAAGTGAACTGATTTAACAAATTTATGTCTGCACAGTCGTTCCTTGATTTACAATTCCGTGGCTTCAGTCCATCACGTTTTTTTAGACATGTATTAATTCATAAATCATGCTGTTTCATGGTTGAACACGGCCTAAACATTTGCATATAAGCAAATTGTGTATATTATTTGCCTAAATTAAAAATTTTCAAGTATAAAAATGGCAAAATTATCTAAAATATATAAAAGAAACATTAAGAATATGCATTCAAATTGTGACTGTAGTATTCTGCATTGGTCACCAGGTGTCAGTAATGTGAGGCAAGCACCAAACTTGATCACCAGAACAACTGGCTTTTATTGCAGGTTTAAATGATCTCACAACAAGCATAACAACATAATAATAATAAACATAATAATAACACTGTTGCGGCCGTAAACCACGGCAAGCAAAAACTCATCTGTGAACCCGACGTCACTTCCTGTCCGCCACACGGAACACGTTAACCGCAACAGACACGAGTGCAGAGGGTAATACGAGTGCAAAGGTGACTATATGGGTGTAATTTCATGTCTAGAGGGCTGTAATAATATTAAAAACCGTATTCAGAAGATGTTTAAACAGGTTTTCCATGTCATAACCACGAAAATATTCCATTTATAAAGAAGGAATCCTGCTTATTGAAAATTCACTTATCACAGTCGCATCTGGAATCAGTTAAAAGAGTGACGACTGTATTTGTCACAATTAGACGTTAGCATTGTAAAAATGGCTGTTTCAACCGAATGAGGTGTGTGCACGTCACAAAAGAGATCTTTGAGAATGAAAGGATTTAAAAAAGAAAGATATTGCGGCTGTAGCTATGTTCCTGTTGAACCGGTGAGGAAATCATCCACTTTTCCAAACCCTACTTTTGGAACATAACGTTATCCTTTTGTTTGCATGTGAATCAGAGGGGAGCAACTTACATGATCAGACAAGAAAGAGGATGAGATATCATGTTTGCAGCTCGTTTCAATGCGAGCACCCTCTAAACCACTGCAAACAGTGGTTGCCTTTATTTTACACCTGTGATGATTAAGGACATTTAAAAAATTAGCTGACTAAGGCGACTCACCTTCACCTTACACCTCCATCATTTATCATCAAAGGCAGATCCAATGCTAAGGCTGTGTTATTGTTTACATGCTAATGCTACCGTGGTTAACTTATTTTCATTTTTGTACAAGAGTCAAGCTCATCAAGCATTTTATTTTACGATGCAGACAGTTTTTTTCTATTTTCATTATTTCCTATGGGAAAATGTGTTGTATTCAATCCTGGAGTTTTAAAAACACTCAAAAATGACGTTGGTGAAACTTTTAAAAAGAGTAGGGCATGAACTAAAGAAAAAAAAAACATTGTTTTGGTGCAGAAAATTGCTTGGATTAGCAATTTTTGCTTAAATACCATTCATTCATTAATTTTCTACTGCTTGTGCTGTGCTGGCGAGATGGAGACTATCCCAGCAAACTTCCGACGAGACTACACCTTGGACTGGTTCTCAGTCAATCACAACCCAACATTCACACTCACATTCCCACCTATGGACCATATTTAGAGTCTCCAGTTAACTTAGCATGCATATTTATGGGATATGAGAGGAAGCCATGGCACGTGGCGTGAACCCACTCAAGCACTGGAAAAAGATGCAAACTCTGAGCCAGATTCGACCCCATTGAGATGTTTGTTCTCTATTTGTGTTCATAAGAATAATCAACAGAAAGAGAAAAAAACATTTATTTTGCATGAAATGCCACAAAATATAATTATTAGTACAAAAAGAGGTTCAGCAAATAAACATGCTAATTAGGAGGCTAGATAGCGGATCTAAAACAATCTCTCAGTATTTCGGTCAACATGTGCCGATTCAATAGCACCTCCCCCAATCTATTATTCACTACTGAGGGGATTCCATTGAAGGGACAGGTGCAGCTATGCACCCCCCACTGAAAGGCACAATCCACTGTGTAAACTCGCACGTGCACACATCAAATCAAATAATGTATAATACACACTAGCCAATGTTCAAGCGGCATCCATGGCTGATGTGATGGCCATTGTTTGTACAGAGTGGCGGTGGTCGCTGCACACTCAGGTATCCTAAAGTAATGACACCTGGGGTTATTCAGGCCTAAATGGCAGCTCTGGCTACACAGCGGTGGCTACACAAAGTGCCTGTGTGAGCACAGCAGGGGCTAATGCGCCTGTGCACACAATGCGGTCGCCTGACTACAAAGGACAGGTGTGTGTGTGTGTCCCAAAATTGTGCCCCTGTTGTCTGGGCCTCGCCGAATGGCAGGCCCCCGTCCATTAGTCGCAATTTACCAGGATGATCAGAGTGCTTGAAGCGGGCCACATCAAACGGGTCTGGAGAATCCCAGGTGCCCGACGCAAACGCACGCATCAGCAATAAGCGAGCCCACTTGCGGGCCTAATGTATTCTGTGAGGGAAATGAAGATGTTCCTCTTTTGTTGTGCAGCGGCCACACAACAGGGATTGTTTCGAAGTTCACATGGTGTCTGCTTGATGACAGGGACAGCAGCGAGGGCAATTATGTCCCGGAGATGCATATTAATATTTCACTAATGGAGGGACGATAGTGCTGTTATGTTAAAGTAGTCATGGACAGACAAAAGATCATTTTAACTACAAAGACAAAGAACAGTCTCTGATCTTTGCACGATGTTATTACATCCGTGTCAACGATTCAAATACAATTCTCAATGCAGTGGAGAAGTTGAATACATTTGAAAATGTTATTTCAATTTTTTTCAAAACGGGTCGTTTTTATCTGAAGAAGTTATTTTTTAATTCATTTATTTTAAAATTACAGTCATCCCCGCAATATTGCGCTTTGATTATCGCTTCTTCGCTATATCGTGGTTTTTCAGAAATTAATTAATCAACTAATTAATTTCCGTGGTAGACTATGGTCTATTATTAGTCAACACATATTGAAATACAAGTGATACGTAGTATTCTGTTCACTAGGAGGCAGTAATGGGACAAAACATTGATGAGACCTTACATGACATTACCTTAAGCATTAAGTCATGAAATCAGCCATGGGATGATAGAGTGAAAACAATTTCTCCTCCCATTCCGTGTGGAAGTGGTAGGTTCTTAGCTTCTTAAGTTTAGAAGAAATACATTTGAGGCTAAATGGTTAGCTCACTAGCGCGCTATCTTGCTAGGTAGCAGCCGTCTCAAGTCCCTGCAGCATAAGAGATGCGCAACGTGGCGTAAACAATGAATAATAGTGTAAAGGTGACTATGGGGTGTTATTTCATGTCTACAATTATGTTAAAAAAGGTATTTACAAGTCACAAACACCTTTTCTATGTTCTAACTATAAAAATATTCCAATTATTAACATTAAATCTTATATCACAATATCCATTTACGACGGTTTGGGTTTAGAACCAATTAACCGTGATAAACGAGGGACAACTGTAACTTTTTTTCTGGTTAGCTAACTAGCTAGCTGGCTGGCTAGCTAAATGTACCACATATTCAATTATTTTAAACAGAGTAAATAACCACTCAAATGTAATAATTGTGAACTACATGGTAAATGTTGTAATAACTAGTTTAATTCATGTTAAATTAAAATCTAGGACATTTTTCAGTAGTTGCTTATAGAGTTTAGCTTGTGCCGCTAACTGGGGAACCCCTTTAAAGCAAAACTTGGCGACCCTCCTCATAATGGGCATACTAATAGTCATCTCAAATTGTTTCAAATTGTATAGCAGACTATAGGTTGGTTTAGTTTGTATTCATTAACTGGAGTAGTAGAACTCACAAAATATCGTATTGACCCCCAAAAAAGTCTGAAAAAGCCTGCATGATCATATTTGAGTGTTATTACAGATTATAATAATGTTTTAAGCAAGTAGCTGAAGTAAGAAATAATAACACGTTGTACAGCTTTTTTAATTAGCTTGTTTTGTTGTAAATCAACAAAGTAGCATCGTGATGGCAGGGCATACCACAAATCCATACGCGACAGAGATGACATGCTGTCCGAAGCAATACATTTGCTTACTTTTTCAGTGATCCGCTTTACCTTTTCGCTGTCTTTTGGAAATTTGTCTTTCCAGACTCCAAAGTTTGTTGCTTTGGCGTAGCAGCCTTTTCGTCGGTGGCTTTGCATATTATGTTTGGTCCTCAGATGACGTATTCAATTTGTGGTACTGAATGCAGCTCTGCTAGTACCACCCCTTGAAATTGTCATTTTGCAGACTTTGCAAGTGCCTGTAGGACTATTTTCATTTACAGTGCAGGAGTACTTCCACACGGCTGACATGGCTTTGTTTACTTTCGGGCATGCTGCAAAAACAAAGCACCTTACCATAAAGATCGCATCCTTCGATCTCCGATCAATTAAAAAAAGACAATAATTGGCCTGACCCCAAAGCTGGGACATCTCTAGCATCTTCAGTAGTTTTCTCAGTAAAAGAAAAAATAACCTCTTAAATACTGGAATGCATCACCTCTCCTCCTCGATGTAGAACAGAAAAGCGGAATCGGGAACTGAAGGACATTATATCCTGAGCTACCGTGTTGATTTATGACTAGAATTCTGTCCCTGTGGTGACCCTTTGGGGTGTCACCCAGACGGGGAAGCAGCACTCTGGCTGAGATGACAAAGTTTTCTCCACAAAGGTCGCGGTAACCCCTGCAGCTACACTCTCCAAAATGCATCACAAACCCTGGACACATGTCTCCTAATGCATCAAGTTCTTCTGGGAAAAGCGAGTAGCCGCGGGCCGCCAAAGGCCACTGATACAAGGCCACATCCTAGTCCACGTACCCCAAGCCAAGCACTTTCTGAAATGTCTTAAATGATCCATGTATTATTCGCAAAAAAGATCTGGAAAATGCTCTAAGTTTCAAGGTTAATAAGAAATTAAACAAAAAAAACCTGTACTCCACACAAACATCTTTTTGACCTCTGGTTCCTCAAAGTTTCATGGAAATCGGTTAACCTGCTAAGAAACACGCAGCGATGAATGCATAATGTCCTTGACGGTGGTCATGAATAAAGAAGGCATAAAAGGAGACACTGGGTCTCATGTGTTTGGCATACTTTTTCAAAAGACTCCACAAATTCAGTTCATTGAGGAGTTTTCTAAGCTGAAGGTTCTGCAAATGCACTACTAAATGGAACTATGGAACTTTATTGAGGCATCATCCCATCAACCCTCCTCAGCCTCGGCCTCCCAGTCAAGGTTTGTCTATAAATACTGCAAATACAGTAGTGTTTTGGTACAAATTCCCATATTCTATGGTTAAGTTCAAAGTCAATGTCATACTGTACAGTCTCCTATAAGAACCACCAAAACCCCCACTCAAGACTTCCGACATTTTTAAACCATCCAGTGTCCCCAAGTGTCCAGTAAATGAGGGCGGACGGTTCTTGCACCTGTATTTAGGTTGGTACTTTCATTTGTTATTCCTGTTAGTGTCACATGCATCGCTAACATGCCAAGGACATGTTGTCAGATGTCGGGTGGTATAAGCAACCCCTTTTTACTGCTGCTTCTACAGGTATAGTGCATCTGATAAACTTAAGATGTTTAAAAATGAATATCTAGTTATTGGCGAGAAAGTAACAAGGATCCATCTTTCGCGGTCGTTTATTTATTATTTCTTATTAAAATGCATGTAGTATATACAGCATATATGTAAGTATCTATGCCTGTGTGTCATGAGACTCTTACTTGTTCTAGTGGATGTCTAGACACAAGGTAATGAATTGGGGCACAGCATGTTTATTAGGGGTAAGGAGTTTATTAGACAGGTCTTAAGTTGGACAAACATATTTTTTCATAATTGTAATATATACTGTACATTTGTATCTTCTGAGGGTGAGGCCTTTATTTGTTCTAGTGGATAATTCACTCACTGTATATTAGGGGTAAGGTGTTTATGAGAGAGGAGGTCTTACTTGTATTTTCCCAAATGCATTATCAAATGTTATAATTTACATTTGTATCTGTTTGCCTCAATCTGGGTGGTAATTTTCTTGATGTCTATGAGGGGCATGGATAAGGGGATTAGAGGAGGTCTATCCAGTCAATACAGACATACAGTACCTGCCTTGGCTAACTGCTAACTGCTACTGTACTTAGTGCATGTTAATGTGTCTGCCCAGTACCTGTTCCCCCATATGCCGCACATCCTGCACTCCTCTCATCCAGCCAATGTGGGCTTGATTAAGCCTGACTTGTCACCAAATTACACACACAAAGTTTACATGCATTCCACAGCTCTCCAGCTGTTCCAGATTTGTTGCAAAGAATAAATCTTGAAGCAGTTGACTGAGCAGGTCTGTCGCCTCATTGATAGAGAGAGAGACAGAAAGAAAGTGTGTATGTGTGTGTGTGTGTGTGTGTGTGGATGGGATTTCATATTTATCATGTGGGGAATTTACATTGGAATATGAAGCTAGGAGAAGTAGAACTGTTGTAGGCGCTCAGGATACATACAATTACATTGTATTCTCATATGACTTATACAATTCTGTAAAATATAACACTAATCGGCTGTGCTCGGTGGTGCATTTCGTACCTGGGCCTTCGGGGGGGACCCAATCCACCTCTTAATACCACCACTATCATGTTACACTTATACAAACCATTAACAATATCAAAATACGCAATATATTATTGTGTGGAATGACAGAATCGGGAATGAATATCATTGTTACTAAAGCAACAAACCCAGTTAAGCCTTAATCTATGACTACATCGTCTCTAAACAACTCCAAACTTCTACACTACAACAACATCTGGAGCAACTCAGAATCAAGCTTTATCTAATAACATGACAAAAACCTAAAAAAAATTAATAAAATACTCACAACCTACTCGTAAGGACCGATCTGGAAGACTTCCAGTGGAAGTGGCAGACAAAACCATAACCAAGCTACAGCGACATTCTTATTATTATTATTGACATTGTTACACTGAAGAACTACTTTACTGGTGTATTGACACCTTGCCACACCACACCAGCTAGCGACTAGCTGGCTAGAGACCACACACTCCTCTGCAGCACGTCCGTGCCACGCCCACAGTGCATGCTACTGCTGCTGCGTTAAGCGGAAGCCTTTGGAATGGAACGTGTCTACTATTGAGGTTCCAGTGCATATGTTTTTGTGTAAAAATAAAAATATACATACAGCTGTCCATCACCACTTGGTGGTTTGAATTTCACAGCTTGACTCTATCACGGTTTTTCAAAAATATATTTATTAGTAAATACTGTTTATTGGTTGAATATGGGCTATTATTATTTTAAAAATCTGCATATTGAAGCAAAGTTTACTTATTTTTTGCCTAAATTAAGCATTCCCAAGCATAAAAATAGCTCAATGTAAATACAATAATAATAAATACAAATATACAGTACGGCATTCAGAAGACGCAGTCAAAGAAACTGTGAATTATATGTAGTATTCTACACTGGTCACTAGATGTCAGTGATGTTACTCTTGTTGTAATGTTAGGTGAGACACACAATCACCAGACAGCAGTTAGTTTGAATTATCTCACAGCAGGCACTATAATTCCCAATAAAAATCCTTAATAAAAACACGGGCTACTGTTGCTACAGTAACCCACGCCAAGCTAAAACTCAACTCTGAACACCTGACATCACTTCCTGTCCGCCCGCAGCTCAGCTACCCTAGAGAATGCATTTATAGCAACACACACAAGCACAAGTCTTACTTGTGTCTTAAATGCCTTATTTACTCTCACTATGTCTACTACAAGTATGCTGGGTAATATGAATGGAAAGGTGACTTTAGAGTTGTTGGTTCATGTCTAGAGGGCTCTAATAATGTTAAAAAATGTATTTAGAAGGCTGTAAACAGGTTTTCTATGTTTTAACTACAGAAGCAGCAGAAAACAGATCCAATGTGCAAGACAGGCATTGACAATATTTACCAACGTCAGCTTTTATCTTCTTTTATAATTACTTTAATTCAAATATAAGTAAAAACAAACACCAAGCTCTGGTTTTCATCAAGCGCAGACATTGCAAGACGGCCAAAAAAGTAAACTCCAAAGACTAAAAAGATGTTCTTTTCCATCTCAAATGAAGCTACGTAACCCCAGGCTAATCACAATTGTATAAAAAATGGTTTCTACATTCAGTAGTGACAAGAGGCTGGAATAAACAAATGTGCAAACAGATTTCGCCTGACATAAAGTCCATTCAGTAAACATTTTTCCCCACAGATAATGGCACTTTTCATGTGTTCCTCATCCATATTTTTATGATTCTCTCTTAGATCATCTGAGCGACTGTGGCAGTCATCACTGTGCAAGCTCCATTACCCCAGAAGGCATGAATGAGCCAGAGTAATGAGCAAAAAGCCCTGCAGCTCTCTAGACCGTTGATCAATACCATTAAACAATGTGCATTTTGAACCGAGCTGCATTTGAGAGCACTGACACTTAAATGGATATTCCTCATAGCACTAATGGCTTTGAACTAGGCCTCCATTACCATGTATAAAATGTTGCTGATTAACATAATCAAATCTCTCTCCGTGGATTTTTTTTGGTGTCAAAGATAATATAAAAAGACAGAAGGGTTGCTGATGTAATTAAGCGCATGCTATAATTACTACACCCAATCACATGACCTCTTCTCTTAACAAAGCTGGATAAATAGTCCCATTATACCGACAAGTGCATTGTGGTTTTACACAGTTTTTACACAAGCGCATCATTCACCTTTACAAAGACAATGCTAACATGCTACATAAGCAAGACAAATAAAAATAACCGTAAAAAAAACAAACATAGATCTTAAAGCCACAAACAAATCAAGCATGAATATCTGTTTTTACTCAAGCAGAACAAAGAGGTTTGGTGCAAAAAAGGAGCCATTATGATCAGTATGTTTAATTAAAAAATGCTTTAATTTGCATCTCGAGGCTTTCCTCATCACATCCATCTTGGCTAGCGGCGCCATTCTCCCTCCATATGCGCGATAAATAAATAAAACCCCGAAAGAGATTGTAAGGCCTAAAAAATTATTATTAGTAGTATTTCACATACAATTAGCAGGATGCTAATGGCACTTGTATTGATTGCTTGGTGGGTTTAGATCAAGGTCACATCAAAATGTAATCAAAAGGCTTTGATAATTCCTGCTGAGCCATGAAATTAAAAAAGTATCCGGGAAGCAGAGATTCAATATGTTGCGCCATGTACATGACGAATCACACGAAGCAGGTTGCTGTTATCAGTTTTCTTCCTTTGCAAATAACATTGCTATCCGGTGTTTTCCCTCTCATATTTGCCCCCCATCCAAAAAAGAAGGTCAAGTTAATTTAATTTAATTTTAACATAATTGTTTTATCTGCGATCGGTTGGTGACCAGTACAGGGTGTATCCTGCCTCTCGCTCATTCTCAAGTTCCAGCAAATATACGTGACCCTAGCGAAGACGAGCAGCATAGAAAATGAATGAATAATTGTTTATATACAGCAGCACCAGAGTGCAACAGAAGTAATTTAAGGATACTGTAACGGTCTGGGGCCGCACCGTGGCCTAGCGGTTAGCATGTTGGCTACACAATCCGGAGATCGGGAAGATCAGGGTTCCAATGTCTGTTTGTCATCCCTTTGTGGAGTTTGCAGTCCGGTTTCCTCCCACATTCCAAAAACATGCATGTTAGGTTAACTGGCGACTCTAAATTGTCCATAGGTATGAATGTGAGTGTGAATGGTTGTCTGTCTATATGTGCCCTGCCATTGGCTGCCGACCAGTCCAGGGTGTACCCAAAGTCAGGTGGGATAGGCCCCAGCATACCCGCGACCCTAGTGAGGATAAGCGGCATAGAAGATGGATGGATGGACGTATCGGTCTGGTTGTATTGTACATGTTACAGATTCAGAATTCCGGTATTGGTGAATACACGTTGCCGTGAGTGTGATCGGAGGATAAGGAAGAAGTGTGGTTGTCGCTACAGTTGAGAGCGACAGTATGAAAACGTGTGTAAGCCTGTGAATACGGTGTTGGAATCTAACAATGGTGTTGGCGTGTTACAGTTGGCAATAGAGCTTCCAAAGAGCATCAGCGTCCCTGTGTGTCTCTGTCGGCACGCTGCATTACCTTTCATATAGAACAGGCCATCGTTACGTTGTTCTTTCATTAAACTTAAAAGGCTTATGATATTTGCATGATGACCGTATATCATTATGCTCTCTATGGCATGCGATCACAATGACTAAACGACAGGACTAATTTTAAGCCTTTCCATTGCTTTCGATTACGACAGTTGAAATGTAACTAGAGGATCCACTGCAATACAGTCAGCTGTTCTGCACATGTGCATGTGTGTGAGCTTGCCGGGGTGCGCGTGTTTGTGCCTGTCCGCCCCCCTCAAAGCTGTCAAGCTTGGGGAAACACTGCTATCCAATAATACACAATGTACACTCCACTTTTTGTGATGGACTAATGGAAAAAACAATGAATTAATTAAGTTAAAACCGTATTTACTTACTGTGCGTAAATGCTCCAACTACAGCCGAAGCGTTAATTTACCTACATGGCAAAGACGACAGGGTGTCAATTGGTATATAAAGTATACAATAATTGGAGAAAGGCTGTTATGGCCACAATTTGAAAGCTCATTCAATATAGCAACTTCATGTTTGAACTAATACTATTTTGGAGTGCATGGGAATGTGAAAAGGAAAACGTTGCTTTCTTTGATCACGTCCATTTATTACGACAAGCGTATTGTACAACACAGCAGCAACTGAGAAATATTGTAAACTAGGCGTGTCAAATTAAAGCATTATTTCCGACTAATTAATAACTCTCATATTTTGTGCATTATTTTTTTTATCGCTTTAATCTTATTTTTAATCTCTAACTTTACTGTTTCTGTATGTGAGTTGCCTTTTCATAAAAATCTGTTTTTATGCACTGGGCTTCTTGTGCTTGAGTGTTTGTGGTGGTAAGTGGATAACGATGGTCGGGCCCACCCTGACGTGGACATTGATGTGTCTTTGTGTTTAGGTTTGTTTAGCACAAGCTGATAGGCTCCCATTGTTGGGACGGCAAGGTGAACAGCGGTAAGTAGCAGAGAGGAAAAGTGAAAACGGAGGAGCATGTGAGAGTTGTCTGTCCAATGAATGGGAAATGTACATTTTAGAAATGCTCTGACACCTTTAAATCAATATTTTGATCTGCCACAATAATGAAATTAATTGAAATAAATATACCTTTTATAAATAAATATAGCTTTTCTCAACAATCTGTGGGTGAGATTAAAAGAGATTAATTTGATTAATTATGTTCAGATCCTAATTAATTAATCTCTCCATTTGTAATCTCGACAGCACTAATTGTAATCCATAATTAATCCTGCAGATGTGTTCATTGTAAACAACAGTACGACAAGTGTAACGTGCATGAGTTTCACATCAACAACTGAGTAGTGCAACCAACATGTTTTTTTACAGCACATGCAGAGGTAGATGATACTCCAAATCCATGGTGTGTAATAAAAATTACCAACTCGCAAACAAGCCTCTCCATTCTCATTGGAACAACACTTTTTCTCCACCAGACTACTGCGAGGTGAATTCACGGACACTCCAAACTCAGATATCAAATACAACAGAAGCAGGTCATAAGTCTACTAAAGTTTAATTTAACCAAGCTTGTATTTTCTACACAAAAAAAGCAATGGCTCATATGACTCAATTTAATTGTGTAAGATAAAAATTTGGTATTTATTAGTTTTACTATTCTGACTGTACTGCATTTGAAAGTTATCGTGCTGTCCTAAATACCTGTAACTCCAGCTTATAGCGTAGTTAATACAAATGGCACAGAGAAAGGGCAAAGAAACATACAAATTATATTATGGTGTATGGTACGCTTTAGTTTGATTTTAACGATCTGTTATTTTGGAGCAGGTATTAAACAAATATGTTAAACATATATAATTGTGTGTTGTGTGTTAAAATACAGTGGAAATGGCCATATTTCACACTGTTACAAATTGTGATTAATCATGATTAACTTCTAAACTGAGATTAATCTGAATGAAAAAAGTAATCATTTGACAGCCCGGTTTCACATGCTTATTTGTATTTTGAGCAAAGAAATGGTACATGCTTTGTAACAAAACAAACTTTGACAGAGTGAATCAACAGCACCTCTGCTGGTTGCAGCCATGTACTGTACTGTTTTGCTACTAGTTATTATATTTGTATACGCATCCCTTAGTGACTTAGTGCAAGTTTGTTTTACGATGTATTGTACCACAATTATCACGTATTATTGTGTTGCAAACTCTAATAAGATGTTGCTGCGACGCGGAGCGCTAATAGAATGACTGATGGCGAGGTTGAGTAATTGATCGGTGAAACTGTGTCAGTGGGAGCGCAATGAATGACTCGATGATGACGCTCGTCGTTGCCGCAGCTGCTTGGAATCAAACAATGCCTTCATAAATAACCGGGAGCATTTTCTGTCACTCGAGTTTCAAAGCTATTTCCACAACTCAAACGTGAAATCTGCTCAATAATTCATTTAGGCGGAGGCTATAACCACGGCCTCTGAATACAATTGATATATTTGTAAGATTTGTTACGTTTATGTGCGGTAAATGCATGACAAGTTTGCATAATTAAGATATTAGTTGCTGTGGGTACAAATAAATGACCAAGCAGGTAAAAAAAAAAAAATGCAAAGTACCTTCTTGCCAGTTGAAGAGACCCTCATGTTATGCTTACAGACATCATCCTCAATATCCCCCAAAAACCTAGGCATGTTGAGGAATCACGCTCCGCTGTGACTCCACGGAGCGCCTGAGAAGATATCACCACACGTCCAAAAATTTCCCATCAATGGCAGCTCAACTCCTCCGCAGCAAGTCTGTGATAGGTTAATCCCTGTATCACACTTCAACACCAGTTCACTAAGCGGCTTAAAAGGACACATTAGAACAGTGACAATGACCCGCTAATGGTGTTACATTTCTCTGAAGCATTATGAGCTATCTTTGTCACGTTTATCTCATAATGAGATCTGTCAAATGGGGAGGGAGGGAAGAAGAAGATCCCGTGCAGTGGCGGCCAAGGACGTTGATGTTTTACATAATAAATAATGACCTAGAAAAAGGCAGGAAGCAAACCTTGATCCATTTGCCCTGATCTGTTTTACGGTGCAGGCGACAGAGCGGGCAGCCCCTGTGGGGGCCTTGAAGCTCACCGTTTAGATTACTGGACGCCCAGTCCTCAGGGCCGAAAAACACCCCCATCCCCTGACCTTACCTTGTGTGATGGATAACTGCTGCTTCCCACGGCTATCTAAAGGCATTTTCTTGGAAATCAAGACAGGTGGCGTCATTTACTCTAGCATTGCACCAAACCACCCTTATGACCCCTTTGACGTAATGTGCTGGCATGGCTTTTCTTGCCACTTTCAACATTCTACATAGCTGTAAAAACACTGTTGCCACATGACAAAATAAACATCTTGTTTTCAAGAGTCTCCTGTGGATGAAGCTAGTTTAGGCATCTAATTTATTGCAGATTAAGATCTGAATCGACGAAGCCCTATGGCTCTAATAAAAGTAATTGCAATATAAAGCATTCCAGTGCGTAGCTGAGACAAATTTATTTCATATCCGAGTGCTCAGTCAAACTTTTTATTTCATAATATGTTGCACCATTTGTTGCCATTCACTCATCTTTTCAGGAGATGCTCGAAAGCCTGCTTTGGTTTCTTGCCAGCGAAGCAGGGATGTTTTAAAGTTTGTCATTGCAGGTATTATTACACTGCATTTAACATCAGGCATAATTGTAGTTGGATCTGGTTAGACTTTTAATTTTAAGGTGAATAAATCTTTATAGCCCTCTTGCAGCAGTGTTTATTTCATTTTCGGGTGAACTCTTGTCTTTACTTGTGTTTACTTGTTTTATACGTAAAACCATTTAGGCTGATTTAAGAACATACTTATGGTGTGTTTGTATTTTGTTTCACGTAAACAACACAGAGCTACAAAAAACATTTTGCATTTTGTCAGCGTCTCTGTCCGTCTTATGGAAGTTTAAAGCTTGATTATGCTACAGCAGGGGTCACCAATGTGGAGCCCGTGGGCACCAGTTAGCCCCCCACGACTACATTCAGGTTTTCACCTAATAGTGTGAGAACATTAGCAAGAAATTAGTTGTGGATACCAGCATTTTGTTAATGTTCTGGTCAAACAAGCATATTCGGTTTGTTTGGGTTGACATAGGCTGTGAAAATAAATGTTACAAAAATAAGTAGCTCTTGGCCATTTTCATTTCGGAAAAGTAGCTCTCACAAGAAAAAAAACGCTGCAGACCACTGTGCTACAGTGTAGACACTATGCCAGCCCTTTTGACGATGTCTTGATCCTGTTATAGCTCTTTGGGGGCTTTTGATGTGACTTGCAATTGTGTACCAAAATGCGAGCGGCAGTGTTTGACTAGCTAGATCATTCCCTGTGTAGTAGCAGTGGACAACTGGTGACTGAAGCAACATTCAGATCGTTGTTGGAGCTGGAACTAATCGATCTGGAACGTCAATCACTTTTATTGTGCATGTTGTCCACAAGCGGATAGATTTATATCATATTCATATAACTGCTCATAATTGCATATTGCATATTTCTTCACTTCGCTCCTTAATTTGCACTGACGCTATGATGCGGTAGTATGATTCAGCCGTTACAGATACAAATCAAATATTGCAGTAGCACCGAAAAAAACATGGCCGCAGATTAAGTTTCCAAAAAAGCCCTGGTGGAGATTCCAAAGAACTAAATATGGCCTTCATCAGCAATTTCTCTCACTAGTCATGAAAACCCTGCCTCCGTAACTACCATCAGTATTTATGAATATCTCCACGGTCGGCTAGTTTTTTTGTTAGGAAAGTTACTCTTTGGATTTGGGGTCCCTAACTTTTTGGAGCCACACACCGTCTCGTGTTCCCACCAATCTCCGGCAGACCGGGTGGGTCGTACTTCTAATTTATCGTATTTCTTACATATCGTGTAAAATTAAGACAGGAACAACATCAAATTAAAATCAGAAACTGGCTACAGACCTACCATCCACCAGTACAGGCCTGGAGTTTGTTTTTCAGAGAGAAGATTATAACGTCGCTGTTTGATGTGTGGTAACAGGCAGTGTGCTAGCATGAACTGAACATATTTGTTGGCTGTGCACCAACAAATATGCATACTAGCACTCAATAACGTCATCAAACCTTACCTTTATGTATTCCCACATAGTATCAGCATTTTGGACCAAATTTAAGGTGAAAGAAAAACAGGAAAAATACAGTATAGTAGTCTATCTGTGCAGCGTGGGAGAAAGTTAACACACACACACGACTATGGTGCATTCAAGGACTGTCGAAGTAGTTATTTATAATTTTTTTTAAGTGTTTTTTTTATTTTTTATTATTGTGCCTGAAATGTTTTTGTGGCCCGGTTTAGCTGCGCCCACGAACAAGTACCGGACTGCTGAGGTTGTGGACCCCTGCTGTAGCTGATTACTTGCTAAGCAAAATACACAAACTCCCAACATGAGCGTATTATATAATCAATAGAATCGCCCATCCGGTGGTAATGATAACCAGAAGCTTATATCATATTAACAACCAGAACATCTCAAAATAAGCCATTAAATCAAAGCACATGGATGTGCAGCTGAGACATGACAATTGACCCTGACAGCCACTTGCTTTAATCTACACAAAGCACATGCAAACGAGCTGTTAGACTCTGTCACCAAGAAAGGGGGCGACAGAAGAGGACGGCATTCTGCCCGCCTACCCGCTGAGAGGGCCTTTTCCGTGCATGACATGGACATGGGCTCCAGTGACCTGGCTGGTTGCTCGCCCACGTCTCTTCGCTAGCTGAAGGCTCCCATGTGGCATCTGCTGCCATGAGGCTGGGGGGGAGCTAGCCCTTTGTTCACCGTGGCTCCATTTGAGTGTTACCTACCAAAACGTTTTCTAAACAGGAAGTGGCAAGGTCACCCCGTGCTTTGCTTGAAAGACCCCCACCTGCCACATTCTGCCTGGCTGTCACGTTACACACACAGAGGTGGGAGGGGCAGAACATGGGCTCCATGTGCATATCTACTGTATTTTTATATTACTGCAGAAAAAGTTCGAATATATGAGAATGTATATATAGTCTCATCCTGAGTGGTGAGATTGTTTTGGACGCATCTCATCACGGAAGCCAGAGAGAGGCAAGGGGGACACAGGGGGGCGGTGCGTTTACCCCTGAAGGTTACTTGTAAATCCTTGCATAGTTTATTTAAATAGTGCCCTAACCAGAGTCTCCAGGATTTTACCCTTACAGCAAGCAAAGCATGACCTTTACATTTGACGCTTGACAGTTCTTCACAATCGCCCAACCAGAACAGATGAATGCATATTTATGTGTTTGTCACTGAGCAGTGGATGCTCTTTATCTCCTGGAGAACAAAAGACTGCACGAACAAGAACTCTCTTGCATACATCCATACACATGCTTGGATAGTCACCTTTAGTTTAGTTGCAAATTACATATTTTTTATTTTTAATATTTGGATTTTTTTTATTTTTTTTTTATTTTGTTCTTTCAAAATATTTGTAATAACTATAATAATATATTTTGGCAGACAAGGCTCGCTCAATGAGAGCCTAATGGCAATATTGTCATATGTTGTATATGCAGTTAGTCTTCCATACTAGTGATGGGACGTTCTTTCTCAGCTCTTTGATATGAACGAGCCATAGTTTTTTTCTCCTCTTTTATTCTGTTAAAGCCAAGTGTGATTGCTGTATGTGTCAACACTAAAGCCTAGATCACAACCAGTCGGACAGGCTTCTACGGCCGGTCCACGTGCAAAAAAACCCGCAAAAAACATACGGCTGGCGCACTTGTGGCGTGCTGATTTTTGAGCCGTAGACTGGCCGCAGACCAGCAACAGCGGTTCTTTGTCACGTCAAACCTTACGCACTCCTTTGATATACATGTGTTGTCTGTACGGCCAACGTGTGTCTCTCGTACGTTTTGATTTCGTGTCTTGCATCGCATATGCACCCAACAAAGTAATTAGTGCGGCCAACGCACGTTCAGATATTTTGTACGTCCTCAATGCATGTCGCGATCTTACTCCTTAATAGTCATCGCAACTATATTCTCCATCCATTCATCCATTTCCTATCTCATTAGGATCGCAGGGGGCATGCTGGAGCCTATCACAGCTGTCTTCGGGCGACATGCGGGTACACCCTGGACTGGTCGCCAGCCAATCGCAGGGCAACTATGTTCTCCACGAACAGAAAAAAAGCAGTGATTTGGGGAACGCCAATAATCGCACGGCCAAAAAAATTGTACGTCCGTTTGTGACCCAGGCTTAAGCAGAAAAGGCGAGGGAAGCTTACACGCTCACAAGCAAGTAGTATGTTGTTGACGTTGTGTTGTTTCACTGTAAATGGGTGGAAATGTACAAATAATACACAAGGGTATGTGTTTTTGTATTTTATAATTATTTTTGTAGCAATCTTTTCCATGTTGAGCATATGAACCAAGCCATATAAACGATATATATTTGGTATAATTATATGTTTACATGATTTATAAACATTGGGTATAATTATATTATGACATTAGAAATTCATTTTACTCATATTTTGCTAAGAAATCTATTTAAGCAACAAAAGAAACCTACGGAACCATTTAGGAGGCGAAACAGCCAAATCTTTTTCGTGAACCGAGCAAAAAGAGCCAGTTCTGTAAAAGCAACCGAACTTTCCATCATTGCTCCACACCAGTTCCTATTGAGACGTTGCTTGCTTGACAGGACAACTCCTGATTGTGCATACAAATCCAAGATTTCATTGGAATTGAATATATTTCACAATCTGGATTAGGTTCGGTTACAACTTGGTTGTGACTGAGTTTGCACATCGCAAATTTACTTGAAATAGGATGCAGTTTATCCTCAGGACATCCTGTAAGTGTCCGCATATGTTAACTGGTATTTGCTATGATACATTCAAATTTTTGGTTTATTTTGGGGTTCTTACTTTATCCTTTTTCCCCATTTCTTTTGAAACCCTTTCTTAAGTTTAGAATAAATAAACTGGAGGCTAATTTGTTAGCTCGGTAGCATGCTCTGCTTAAAGTGGCGGCCGTCTCTTGTACCCCTGCAGTGATCCCGTAGCCTGTGCAGAAGAGTTGCGCAATGCGGTGTAAACAAAGAATAAAGAAGGAGTGTGAAGATGACTATAGGAGTGTTATTTCATGTCTACAGGGCTCTAATAATGGTTAAAAAACATATTTAGAAAGTCATAAACAAGTTATGTATGCTTTAACTACGAAAATATTCCATGTATTAATATTGAATCCGACTTCGTGAAAATTCACTTATTACGGTCGGGTCCAATTAGGAGGGACGACTGTGCATAGACTCATAGTTTACCCTCCATTTAATAAAGTATCGTGATTTCTTTAATTATTTGTTATGTATTCTGTAACACACTTGAATCCATGTTGTTGGGAAACAAGAAGGTCCCTGGCGGCTCCAATCTGTGAATTTCACAAATATTAAAAGCGAGTAAAGACTTTTTCTGTCACGCACCATTAAGAATATTAAAGGAGGCTGGATGAAAACAGGCACATGAACAGTTCTAAATGAATATGATTGTCTTCAAAGGTAGCAGAAAATAACAGAGTGATATCCCATTGTTGTTTCAGCCTACGCTATGTTCTATTTAGGAAGCGGCTTATAATTGTATTTATGTGCATGCATCCATCTATCTAGTCCTGCTGTGTGCATGTTTACTTGAGTATGTAGGAAGCTCACCAACATGCACACTCAAGGTTGCCTGGGTAAGGGGCCAAGGTAACAAGGTGTAGTAGACCAAACACAACCTTCCCTCCCATCAAGGTCTGGAATGAGAAGCAGAGGACAAAATTAGAAATGTAACCTTCCATTCTCCAAATGCAGCCTCCAGCGCATTTTTTTTTTTCAAAAACATTATTAGCGCGTGCCTTCCTGCAGCATCATTGCACACAATTAATTGGACATCCACACCTCGGTGCTGCACAACTTCTGTGCTGCACCATTAAAAGGTCCTGACTCACCTTGTTTTAAAGTGCAAGGCCTAATTGCCAGTTTCCAGCAGCTGGCAGCAGGATGCAGCTACTGTGATGGCCGATAACAAGCACAGAAAAAAGAAGGACTTGCAAGAACCCAACCTCATTCACACCATCCTGCTCTATTCCGAGATACAGCAGGGAAGACAAATAGGTCTAGAATGCCCTCTGTGACTACTTGCCATACGTTTGACTCATAAATATAGCTATTATTCTAGCACCCGCCCGGTCAATCTTAAGTGTTTCCTATAAAAAAAGAGTCATTATTCGGAATGCGTTGCCTAAGTCATTTCGCTGTATAAATGAGGCTCTCTTTAGCCTTCCGCAGTTCACCTGAGACTCATTGGGACCAATTGTTAAAATCAGTGATGTACAGCGGCTGTGGTACTTCTTCACCAGGTGATACAACAACAAAGCAAACATAAGCAGAGATCAGCATGTTTTCGCTTGTGGATTTTTCTCTCATTAGGTGTGCATGTGACGGTTAAATATGAAAAATGAAATGATACAGCTCCAAAAACAATAACTGTCCAATACTTAATAAGGTTGAGAGGGTAAGATGCTTCACTAGATCAGATCAAACACAGATCAGTACACAAAACTCACTTCTGTTGTGTTGCAAACAACTGCCGCTGTGCGAGTGTTTTTTTTTTACATTACATTAGACCAGGGGTCTGCAACCCGCAGCTCAGCAGCCTTAAACCTCATGCTGTGGCTCCAGTTGCTTCTGTGTAGTCACTACACCATTCATTTTGAGCCTTTAAAATTTCCGCGTCGGGCAGTCTTCCAGTGAGTCAGCTCGGCGAGAAACCATGACACTGCTCATCTTATTAGCTTGCTAGCTTCCTTTGTCGCTAATGACCAATCAAAATAAAATAATTTTAATATTTTTTCTCAGCCAGCGTCTCTCAAAGTCTAACCAGCGTAATAATTACATTCGGACTCGCCTCCACCTTTTGTCTTGCAGTTAGGACTACTTGCTTAATTTATCACACATCGTTCTTCCATCACACGTTCTGACACACTGACAGGTGTGAAGGATTGAACCTGCAACCCTCAGGTTGGGAAACAACCACTAGACCACCTGAGCCATGGATCATGTGATGTTATGCATGATGCTGGTTCAAACCAGAATTTCGTGCAACGTTAGAGGCATATTTTTTCCAAAAATGTGTTTTTACCTTCCGCTATATTTGGCTATCCCACTGGAGAATGCACAAATTGCCTCCAAGGGCCCACTATTTATCTATATACGTATGCCTCTGTAGGGCCCAGCTGACCACATGCACGTCAGTATTGGAGTTGAGGGGGTGGGTTGCGTCCCACACAGTGCAAACACATCACACTGTTGCCTTTCTTTCACTGCTAACCTCAAGTTGAGGAGGGAAAACATGGAATACGGTAGTGCAGAGGTGGCCATTATGTCGATTGCGAGCTACCAGTAGATCGCCAAAGTACAGTAGTTTGGGTCGATCGCATAAACATCACTTTGTAAATGCTATATGACATCAGTAAGATGACATTAAGCTCCCCTCTTGCTCCCCCGCGGCATTCCAAGCTACACACGGAGATGCACCTTTCATCTTTATTATTCTGATTACGGGTAAACTAACTCAGCGGTAAAATGCTTATATCTATAACAAAAGTTATCTGTTCACGAGTAGGGGCTAGTTATGTAGAAAAAAAAGTGTATTGTTTGATGCCGTTGCTTCGCGTCATGAACTCCACTACAGAAATCTGTGTTTTCTACACGCCCGCTTCTTAAACTATTATTTTATGATGAAATGGGAATGTGCCCATTGGTGAAATCTTTTCAATATGTTGCCTTGACTTCGGCTGCATTGTCTTTTGCATAATCATTTTCTATTCTTGTATATCGGTAGTGTTTGATGGCAAATGCTAACTGGATGTAATACATGGACTGTGTGTCTAATGATCGTTACGTAGCTATTTTGACTGACATATTATCAGTACTTGGGTTATGTACACAAGGAATTATGTGTAATGATCTTTATTGCCATATTGAATGTAATTATGATATCAACTACTTAGATTACCTGTAAACTTTGAAAATGCGAATGTGAAATACTAATTATGAATATTTACAATAGTATTTCAAAGTTTAACGGTAAGATTGTATATATGTGACATGTTTTATAGAAAGAGGTAGATCATTTTGACTTGTAACTTGATACTGAAAAAGCGCATGCACCCCTAATATACATGTATAACGTACATAAATACGTACAATTTTTTTATAGCTATAGTAAATATATATATAGTAAATATAGTATATTAGTAGGAGGTAGATCTTTGGGACATGGTCATTTTAAAAGTACCTCGCATGCTGAAAAAGTGTGAGCACCCCTGCCGTAGTGCATCTGACTCCCAGGCTAGAAGCATTGCACTGCAGCATGAATGAATGTTCATTGAGACGATCTCAGCCTGCAGCATGTGTTAAAAGAGACATTTCACTAATATCAATACAAATATGCTCTAATAAATGTTCATGAGAGCAACCAATCAGGCGGGTATTCCGTCTATAGATCTACTAAAATAATGCATGTCATCCTCTATGCGCTTTCTACAACTTCCTTATGTCCGACCACAATATTAACACTGCATATTTTCCAAAAAATAACCTTTTATATTTGGGTCAATACAGTACTTGTGCAAGGCTCCCTTTGACCATCCAGTTACATGAAAGAAAAACAATAGTCCTTAGTTAAGCACTGGTTTTGGGTGGAAATCAGCACTCGCGGCGTCACCTCTCCAGTTGACACAGTGACGGAACCAACAACAGAAATAGTGTGAAGTGAGAAACTAAGCGCAGACAGCGGAGAAATTGTCCAGCACGGGAGAGGGTTTTTACCCCAAATTGAACTTCTGTCACACTGCAGCAGGGCTGAGAAAGATCAAGATAGATGAAACTAAACGTGTGCATGTGGTTTAACAGGGAAAATGCTGAGACTTTGTCCAGCTGGCCTTGCACAAGTCACGGACACCGGTGAGGGCTGGGGCAATACTATTTGTCATAATGTCAACAAATTCAGTAATTAATGGTCCATATCCTATCATCTCCACCAGTTCTCTGTCCCCTGTGTTCTGGAAGTGTAAGAGGAGGCTTAGGTCCACCATAAATGTTTAATCCCTCATCATTAAGAGGCATCCAGACGGCCATTTACTTGCAGTGACAAATGTGCCCTCCATGCTCCCTCATGAAGCTTCTTTCTAAAAGAGAATCCATTCCATTAGCAGACGTTCAGAGAAAACACAAATGAAACTTACAATACTTTAAAACTGTACCTTAGGTGATGGCTGTACAAAAGAATGTTTGCACAAGTCCATATAAATGCACATGCATCCATGCACGTATGTTACGCTGGATTTGATCAGCTGTAGCCTGCTCTGTGTTTACAAGGCCCAGGGAACAATGACAGTGTGTGTGATTAGGGGCAGTCTAGCCAACGCGGCCTGTCCCAAACACAGCTGGCACCAGTGAGCTTGGAATTGAAGCTTGGGAACCACATCTCTTTTGATTAATGTGAGAGCGAGTCTATGGGAGACTGCCCGTCTGTCCGTCCAGCCCTGTGTACCACCAAAGAGGGGAATGTGAGGGACAAAGTTCCACTAAAATATTGGTATGTGTGGCACTTGTGATACAGCTCAAAATGGAACAGAAGTTATTGATGTTTAATTTCAGCTTCACTTATGTGAGCTTTCACAAGAACCAAGCTGGGAAACTATTGACGAGGTCTCATCTGCTTAATATTGTGGCTCAATATGCACTGTATAACACTGTAGAACCCCTAAGGCCGAAAACAATGCTTTCCAGGATTCTGGTTGATTTGTTCATGAGAAAAGAGTCCAGTTTAAAATTAATTCAGTGCTTGACTGTTCGTAAAATCCCCCCACTAAATTGTCATAACTAAAACCTTACCAATGCTATTGCTACAACAAGGTAGGGATGAAACAATATACGTCCCTCGTTTATCGTGGTTCATTGGTTCCAGACCCATCGCGACTCCATATCAATAAATGGAATATTTTCGTAGCCAGAGCATAGAAAACTTGTTTATAACTTTGCAAATATGCTTTTACTATTACTAGAGCCCTGTAGACATGACATAACACCCCTATAGTCACCTTGACACTCGTATTATTCTTTGTTTACACCACATAACGTAGGCTACGGGATCACTGCAGGGACATAATAGATGGCCGCTGCTCATAGCATATAGCAAGCTACCGAGCTAACTAGTTAGCCTCCAATTTATTTGTATTAAACTTAAAGTGTTTTAAACAGACTGGGGATAAGGGCAAAGTAAGAAGCCAAAACTGTAACACTTCCACACTTCACTCTATCATGTCGGACATGCCATGGCTGACTACATGCTTTGTTAAGGTAATGTAATATAAGCTAATGTCTCATCAATGTAACATTACTGACGCCTAGTGACCAGAATACTACATATGACTTGTCTTTCAATATTTTTTGACTAATAATACGCCATAGTCAACCACAAAAGAGTGATCATTAATTAATTAATTATTGAAAACACTCGATAGAGCGAGGGAGCGATGTTTGAACCGCAATGTAGCGAGGGACAACTGTACAGTGACACCTCAGTTAGAATTTTTCAGCTTATGTCAAAAATGTACGCTAAACTGTTGCCTCTTTTCGTATATATTTTTCAGTTAGCATACAGTGTGGCATGCGTATTAATACACTGCGTGAGTCCAGCTGTGTTCCTCATGTATTTTTATCACAAAATGTCCTTGTTAGCATCCTATTAGCTTGCTAACAAATTGGAAACCCCAACCGGAAGTTAGCTCCGTCGCCCATCTATGACTTCATCAGCGGTTGACACTACAGTTCTTTGCTAAGTCTACGCTTTTCTTTTGATCACGGCTGTAAAATAACCCACAATGGAGCCAAAGAAAGTTGCAAGTGCCAGCATTTTGATAAAGAACGTGGAAAAACACTATTGAATTCAAGAAATAACAAAGAAATAATAAAGGTGACGTCCATGTGGATCTCACCACTGCTCCCTCACTGCTCATCTCAACAATCAAGTCGTCATTGAAGAGAAATGTAACGTTAAATGTTAATTTATCCATTTCATTTGTTATTTATACTGTATGCATTTATATGCATTTCAAATTGTTTTGGGCATCTAACGCTATAATTGTAAAACTATGAAAAAAGTGTTTTGTGGTAACATTTTTTTGGTTTTCTGGAACAGATGAACTGGATTTACATTATTACTTATTGGAAAAATGTAGGTAGTTAGGGTATATTTCGGTTTCAGTGGGACCTTCTAGAACGAATTCATGATGCTAACCAAGGTTCCACTATACATTTAATTGGTAAACCATTTTTCGCCATGACCGTATTTTGTGTTTGAGCACCCAAATCAACTGCACAACAAATTGATGAAGAATCTGCAGCAGAAAAGATGAAAGAGGAGGAGAAAAAGAAGTGAGTCTGCCAATGCGTTGAATCTTGACTCAGGTGCAGGCAAGTTAACAGTTACTGTATATACAGTCAAACCTCAATTTTCATAAGCCTCAGTTTTCATGATTTGGTTTTCAAGCATTTTGCCTTGGTTTTCATTCACTGTCTCGGTTTTCGTACATATTTCCCCGAATAAACTAGTCAGTTTGCCCTGTACTGTACCAAACAAAACACCCTACACGTTACTGACTCACTGGTTAGTGAGTCTTACAGATCACTTACACACACACACACTACACGTATACTGTAGCTGAACAATAAACAATAAATATAGCAACTTCTGATCAACACGTCAATTTCAGACTTAAAATGTACAGATTTAAGCCCCACCCACTTCCGGTTTATGCCCCGCATGCTCAGAGTACAGATACGCATACAGACAATTTAGATGGGTGAACAGATACAGATAGTGGTGTACTCGCTCATTCCTATTAATTATATCGTAAAGTCCAACCTTTACAGCATAGACTCATTTTATTCAAATAACGCAGAATACAACAAGCTCACAGGCTTGAACTAATGTATGGGTACTCATGGCTTCTTTTTGTCCATTTGTCCAACACAATCCTAAGGAATACACCCTCAATGGGGAGAATACAGAAGTCCAATCACCTGGTGTGGAAATGTCAACCTCGCCTCCCCTCGCTTTCTGACATTTAGCCTTAAACCACAGGGAGTCTACCTCTAAAGTGCATCACATCAGCAGCAACACGCTATGTCGTTATACAGCATCCTCTGAAAACAACACTTGTGTTGTCACCTATTTAGGTAATAATGGCTGCGCATTGAGTCATTTTCAGTGGATAGTGAATCCATACCGCTACAAAAGCTGCACACTGACTACTCTAGTGTATAACCAAGTTTCATTTCTATAGTGTTGTCCCATGAGAAGATATACAGTAATAAAATGCTTGCTGAAATGTTAGAAACATGATGCATCCTTTGATATGAACTAAAATCTCATACAAATCTCTTTTAGACATGCGCCAGCACACGGGTAGCCGCGTTTACAATGGATGCGGTATCTAAGAGACCACATTCCTGTCCCTGCATCCACTCTACCTCTCTTTCTCGTCATCATCCCCTCCTCCTCTTCTTTTTCCACCCATCAGCCTCATCCCCAGGTGGCTGTGAGGCCCGGCCTGTCTGAAATGTGATAGGCATAATCCCATTTAGCCTAATTGCATCTGCGGGAGAGCAGCCCTATGTGTCCCACCGCGTGCCGACCAAACCCCCTCAGAAGACATTATATGTACACCCACGGCACATAGGAAGCTCCCTAAAACACAGCAGAGCATGTTGTTGTTGCATGCCCGGTGCCGGTGCATTTCTTTGTTTGCCTCCCAAAGATGAGACACTCACGTTGCTTTTGGTAGAGAGGGTGGGAGGGTGGGTGGCGGCTGCACCCAGTCTGCATTAGCACAGACGAGACAGAGCAGTCAGACAACAATGTTAAGAGAAGCGTGCTGCTGCAAATGGCCTAATGGAAAGGCTGAGGGCTCTAATTTGTGCATGTGTGTGTGTGTATGTGTGCACACATGCATACTCCATGCTTGCGTGTGCATCCGCCCGAGGGGGCTGTGGTTCAGTGGGTGCTACCACGGGGAGGCCTGGGGAGTGGTTCACTGAGATGGAGGTCGTAATGACACTCGGAGCTCTCCCAGGCTAGTGCTCGCATTTTATTCACACTAGACGGGAGAGGGCATTAGGCATGAGTGCCAGTGGCATAGCAACAACTAATCATCATATTAATAGTCCCAATGACGCTCTTCTGCTATCTTAGAAACCATTATTAGCATTTTATGGGATTTTGTGATGTACATAATGTATATAACAGCTCGCATTTCAGCAAAATATATAATTTCTTCTCAATGAGCCATACTATAGAAATTAAAATTGGATATACTTTATCTAGCACCGCTTTAATCATTTTGGGCATAGAATTCATCAGAGCTTCTTTCACTCCTCTATGTTGACTTTACAAAGCTGGTGGATGTCAGACACCTTCATCATGCTCTCCTCATAGTACATGTTGGAAGTCATGTTTCACTCAATGCAGCTCCCCAGTACCGGCAGCACTCATGCAGCCCCAGACCATGACGCTTCCACCACCATGCTTGACTGGTGAGTGAGACATAATTACCATGTTCCTCACTTATGTTGCCAGCTACTGTATTTAGACAATAACGGTTGTGTGTCAAGTCATTTTCAGTGGATAGTCAATTTACACTGCGATACAAGCTGTACAGTCAAAAGTAAACATCTTGAGGCTGATCTACTAAAGGTTGGTGTGTCGAAAAGCCCTTGTTGAGTTGTGTGTCCCTTATCGCCGTAGTGTGGATTTTAGTGTGGATTTAACCAGGCTATGCGGCTATCTCAAGAATGTGTAAGTAGATAATGCTATATAAGAACATATTAGACATGTTCACATGAATATCATAACCTAATGAATCATAAAATTCATAGTTTAATAGGTTGTAGTTTAAAACATGGATCTTCACATGACATGGCGCAGTGTGAAACATTAAAATCGGCTAGTGAGGATAAGCGGCATAGAAAATAAATGAATGAATGAAAATACACGAATATAGCATTATTACGATGATGCAGTGTCTCTGCTGGAGTTTGCCAGTGTGTTTATTTGCATCCTCCACCAATACCTCCAAGTCTATGGCTTGAAACCTCATTTTTCCTTTACGGCCACTCTGCTCTCCCAAACTCTCCATGGTGACAGCCGGTACCACACGCAAAATCCCTATTTAAATAGGGCTGTCTGCACCACTTTTGCACCTGTTAAAAATTGTGCAAGCAATCGTAGTACAAGTAGATCACCCGCCACACGACCACTAAGAGCAGGCACAATTTTTTATTTTATTTTACTTTGTTATACTTTGGGAGGGGGTCATTGTGTCATAAAAATGGTTGCTGAAATGTTAGTTGTACACTCACTTTCATTTTCCGAGACACTGCATATTATATTGTTTGCAGCTGTTTTGTATCGATGCCTTCGTGACACACTGAGCTCCAGCAGGCCACTGATCAATCAGCAACACAAAAGAAAAATCAATGTTCCGGAACTGAGTTACTCCGCTGCGAATGTAAATCAATAATCTTTGATTTGCATAGAACAACAAAGCAAAGTCGTCTGTGGTGGAATCTTGAGCAGCCAAGATGCAGAACCACTGCAAAGCACATTAATAAACATACTGTTACATTCATATCTGTAAACGGCATCCGTCAAAGCTGAGGATGTCGTTAGATTAGAGGCTGGCAAGTGTACAGTATATTTACCTTCAGGCCTTTCACTGTGCTTTGGCCTCCATTTTCCTCTAGTCATCATCCAGCATTAACTCCTGTCTGATGTGTGAGGTGATCACATAAACTGTGGACTGTGGTCTGTGTTCTCCTCGCTCTGTGTGAACTCCTGCCGTGGCAGTGATCTCTCCCACCACCAGAGGTAACGTGATGAAAGAGTGACGAGAATACCAAATGGGACCTGCCGTGATTAAATATTCCACTCAACCTTCATCTAATCAACATTTATAGTGTCCTGCCAGTGGAATTACGCTGCCCTCCACTAAATCGCCTCTGCATCATCACTTGTAAACACTCAAGCATTTTAAGATGGAGAACTCTTCCTGCAAGAGTGCTATCAAGGCCAATCGTATATATGCATGTGTGCGTGTGGGTGTGTGTGTGTGTGTGTGTGTGTGTGTGTGTGTGTGTGTGTGTGGTCTCATAAAAACTGCTGAGCTGGGTTCCTCAATGCAATCAGGCAGCGGTCTCAGCTCATATACTTGTTTGATGATAACCAAAGATGGAGGGAGAGTGATGGAACTCTCAGAGGGGCCGTGGCGATAATTTAGCTCGGGGAGTGGGTGTGAATCATGGCGAGGAGAAGGAAGGGCTGCTGCAGGCAGAGGATGTATCATTAGAATGGAGGAATGGGAGAGGAAAGAAGACTTAGATCCATCAGACCAGCCCTGCTGTGGCCTCAACTACTGTATTGACCCTCTGGATTGCAACCCCAGCTTGTTCATCTCTCTTCTGTCGCCATGACCGTCACTCTCAAGCGTGTCATTCCACATCAGAGGCCTCCTCGCCTCTCCTCTCTTCTCCGTGCCTTCGCTTTAAGCCTCTTGAAGTATAACTCGGCAGGGGAATGGCAAATGAATTCCCAGTCTGAATGCGTACTGCCTGCCTCTCTGCTGCCCTCCATCTCATGCCTCGGGCAACCTATTCCGTACGTCTCCTCCTGGTACTCCATCCTCTCCTCCATTACTACTCCCCGCTCCACTCATTCCCAACACACACTCATGGGATTCGGAATGAACTGCTCACCTGCGGTAAAATGACACAGAATAACATGAAAGGAAGAAAAATGAATTGTTTCAGGTTGATGATGAACTTCCGCTTTGCCCCAGACTGTCCCACTTCTTCCAGTGCAATAATCAATTACCAGCAACATCCACGCAAGAGCTGCACCTCCCCAAGGCTTTGACTTTGGACAAGCAGAGGTTAGAGGAAAACAACGTGAAAACAGCCTTATCTCCCGACACATGAATGTTTGTTAAGGCTCCCCATTAAGTTTCACATTTTAATTTGCATATTAATTGCATTTTGGCTCTTCTTTGCTCCTTTAAGGCTTGTGTTTATAGGTGCTTTATTTCTTTGAGAAGACACTCGTGTCCGCGGGGAGCTCACCTGCAACAGAGGACAAGAAGCAAATTTCCACAGGAAATTGCTTTAACATGAGTGTAATCGAATTTTCACCCACACACACCTTGAGTGTTAGGCCTGGAGGGCCCGCCCGCATGCGGCTCTGCTCTTTCTATATGTGCAGCGTAATACCACACGCAACACTGAAACAAGCCAAGGAGATAAACTACAAAATGCAAATTCACATATTTTCAAGTTATCTGGCAACATCCTCTTGCCTTGTGTTTGCAAAATGCACACACACACACACACGCACACTCATATACAGAGCGCTCAGACAAGTGGAGTGTGCTTTGGCAGCTTTCTCCACAAATGTTTGAAAAGATGTGAAAGTTTTAATGACTGAATTGAGTGAGGGGATAAAGGAACAGCTGGAGATTCTGTAATGTAGTGGCTATTCTTATACAAGGAGAGGTACACGCAAGCTGTCTCGATACCGTTTTATCCTCGCTCACAAAGAACAGGTGATGGAGCATTCTCTTGTCCCTGTCTCCAAAACAATGTGGCCATATGGAGCACACTTGAATATGATGCAGCAAATGGCGCTTATAGATAGGTGTGATACCACATCATCCAGAAGGAGGGCTATTTATCATTCTCATGCTAATAATTTCACTTCGCAGATTATGAGTCACATCGTTTCCCACACAAGTTTACTAAAAGTGATGGTGTGTCATTTCAGTCGTCCGTTTATCTCATGCAAACAAACGTGTATTGTTGAGTAAGGCATTTATTAGGCGAGGAAGCCTTTATGTGAATTGATTTTTACCATATTCCATTAATTGTATATACTCGGGGTGTGGCGTTCATTGTTGTGACAGACAAAAGACATGATAATTTATTAGTCCACAGCATCCAACGTGTCGATAGATTATCTAATTCTCTACCAACCTCCCAAATTTCTTCAAACAAAATTTTTTTACTCAACTACAAAGAGTACCAGATGTTTATTATAGTTAAGGCATCTATCTGGTTATGTGTTTGTTCATTTGGGGTGAGGTGTTTACTTGCTCCAGTGTGTGACGCACTTAATTTTTGATCGAGGCACCGGGTTTATTCAAGCAGAGGCTACTACTTGAAGGCATCTGTCTATCTTGTTTTATTTATTTTTTTAACTTTACCATTGGTTCTTCAAACCAAATGATATCACACAGCATGACTACAACAGGTGGGCGTAAAAAACAAAAACCATGATTTGTGTGACATTTAATGGAATCACAAGCACATCCTTGATCGCCCACCCATGCCTCCACCATCACAGTCACACACCAGTACAGAGGGAGCGATCTGGCATGGACTGGCCCCGTGATTCCAGTGCGTAGAGCTCACCTGCCCAAGTCCAATCAGCGGCCCTGCTGATTGCGACAGCTTGCCGGAGAGAAGAAATGAGGGACTTTTGTCAACGGGTGGGGGAGTGAGGTAGGGGTGGGGCCAGGAGCTCCATCGCTGGCAAAGCCATGGCAGGGCAACGGGGAAGCTGCAGCCCCGGGGAGGACGCAGCCCCTCTCTACCCCTCTCTGGCCAGACGGGGTGAATCAATCATCTCCAAAGATGTCAGCATCTGCCCAAGCAATTTCAGATTGGAATAAATGGCAGATGGGGATGTTGTTCCCTCTGTTTAATCAGTTCCACCAAATGTGGTTTTATCTCTTATAAAATGAAACCATCTGTAGCACGTAGGTGTAAGGATCAAGTGAGGGAGGACGGAGGGAGAAATGTGTGTGTGTGCATATGCGCATGGTTTTAAAAATGAGTGCGTGAGCATTTTAAGTGTGTGTGTGGTGATGGAGGGCAGACAGAGAAATGGAACATGGCGAAACAGAAGCTGAATAGTGGGAGTGTAACAGGAAAAAAAAAAGAAAAGAAATGCACACTTATCCATTAAACAGGAGGGAAAATGTAATCTTACTGCAAGCTCACACCTCCACTGTAATCTCCTCTCTCTTCCTCACAGGAGTACCACCCAGGGGCCATCACTATTATATCTAGACCCATCTATTTCCTCCTCCGCCTCCTAGCAGACACAAGGGCTATAATATGGTCGCCCTAACCGCATCCGACGGAGACTCTCTCCTGATAAAACTCCTTGTTTTTTAACAAGGATTCTGTGTGGAAGTAGTGCTACTCTCTTCTTTGAAAGTTTACTTTAGAAATGATTACCGACACCTGAAGTGATGGTCATATGTCCAGGGGTATATACATTTTATGCCTACAAATGCCACAGAAAAGGTGCGACTACTACCGTATTTACTGTCAAGCCCCTTTAGCAGAAATATGAAGAAAGTCATTACTGGAAAAGTGAAAACTGCGGAAGAGTAATGGATGCCAGCCAGCGAGGCTATGAGACTTACTCCCTGAACCTTAAGAGCCGTGCAGGGTGTTGAGTTGACAGTCAGGGGTTTTAACTAGCACTCTCGACTCTCATTCTGAAAGGTGCTGGGTCTGAGCCCACCACGATTGCAGGGCTGACTGAACCAGGCAGGTTCAATAAGCGCACAATTATTCAATGAACACGATAAATATACCACCAAGCCTGCGTGACAATAAGACGGAAACGTAACATATAAAAGAGGGGAATGTCCTCACCAGCCGTACCAGTGAAATAAAGTTATAAAGCTTGCACTTGTTATGAACACGAGACTATGAGAACACACACCTACACCTGTTTAAAACAAATATTTATCAAAATAAAATGGCGTTCTGGCAGAGCGATAAAATCTACAAGCAAATATGGACTGCCTACGTCAAATGTGGAGGGCGAAGACACTGCAGGTTTTCTCTCCAACCAGTTTCTCCAGCAGGTGATTTAATTGATGAGCTCCTTCCCTCAAATTGAAGGAGGTGTTGACCATTAAAGTCACCTGCTTTAGTGACCTTCTGGAAAGAAAACCTGCAGTGTCTCAACCCTCCATTGCACGAGTTTGACACCCCTGGCCTATGTTACCTGCAGGCGACTGGGGAGCAATTTAACAGGGTCACACATACATCATTTAATTTTCACATGCTACACACTCATGGATATGCTACACACACACACACACACACATATATATATATATATATATATATATATATATATATATATTTAAAATGATATATTAAAGACATACTGCACAGTATATTTGTGTTATCATTGGGTTTTGGTGTCAACATTTCTGCTTTTTCTCATTGTGTCTTTTGCTCTATTTTTACATTTTTCAGGTTTTTTTAAATTTTAGTTTGTTTCTGCAGTGATGCAATGACAAATGAGCCACGGTACGCAGGTGGCCCCCGTGGGGCTCTTCGTCGGGGTCGGAATTGTGGGGTTGGCTCTATGAGCAATACAACTCGGCTTGTACCCCTTTTCCACTGTGACTGGTTCTGAGCTCTTTTGCAGCTGGTTCTCAGAGCTTTGCTTTTCCATTGTCACACTTCCACAATTGGTTCGAACTGAAGCTGCCTTTTTTGGTTTAACTCTGACTCCAAAGGTTTGCTGGGCTGAGTGAGTGAACCGTTTGCATAATGAGGTAGGTGGGGTTACCTCAAAAAAAGTCAGCGAATTACCTTCATCTTTATTACATTGCATTGCAACTCTCACAATGGAAAACGCTCCCAAAACATGGACACCAGAGGAAACCTGCTGTCTCTTGTTCATTTGGACAGCTAAGCCAGGAATTGTTGTGCCTTTTTTGTGTCCACAGAGCAAAAAACAACTGTTGCTGTCTGAAAACAAAAATATAAACGCTTCTACGTACACAAAAGGCCTATCTCTCTCTGTCTCAAATATTGTTCAGAAATCTGTCTAAATCGGTATTAGTGAGAATTCATCATTCATGATTCATATCCACCTCACAGGTGTGGCATATCACGATACTGATGAGACGCCATGATTATTGCTTACAGCTTACATGTATGTGTCTTACACACTGGGGTCTTACAGACTTAAAGGGTGAAATAAGTATCGCGAGATTTCATCTCGGGTGTGTGATCCAAGATGGCTGCGTAAACAAACCAACGACAAACACGACAGCTTGTTACGCGCTCCATATTGTACGCTAACCAAGTGGGTGAACGCAAACCAAGGCAAGATTTTAGCAAAATTTTTGGATGTTAACCGAAAAACACGGGGCAGACTATAGTCACATACATAAGTCAACAAGCATGTACTAAAACTAAGCTGCAGTATACCAGTGTGACATTTGCTGCACACAGCTCTGTTTTTTTTTATTTTATTGGTTCGATTTCTAAAAATAAAATTAAAACACAGGCCGCATCAGAAATATATCAAGGCTGGATGAAAACGGAGAAAATAAGAATGCACGTTGTTCTTGCTTTGACTGATAGCAGTTATTATTGCCAGTCTGGCGTCAGAACTCACTGGAGACCCGAAAGCATGAAAACTCAACACCTCCAGCAAGAAATCATCACTCATATCTAAAAAGAAGGAGACACTTCATCTGGGGGATTGACAGAAGTAAATGTAGCATACTTGAACATCTTTCACCTTTTAATGTGAGAGAAACAATTGTACTTGACAGTATAACAAAATAGGGCTTTTTTTCTTTCTTTTTATTTATTTATTTTTTTTAAAAAAAAGGGACATTTATTTCCCCGAGACTGGAAGGCAGTCAGCTCCTTCTCGACTGCCAACATTGCGAGCCAACAACAAGTGATGGGCAAACTGTTCCTGGATCATTTTGTCTGCCAATCATCACAACTTCTTTTTTTTCCTCTTTTGACAGAAACAAAAAAATTGACTTGATTTTAGATTTATCACAATTACATCAATCAAAGCACTTATTATACTGGTAAGTGCTTATTCATGGAATATTGTGTTGCGAATACGTGAAGAAAAAAATGCTCAGTTTTAGATAACTAAAATATATCGGTGATGTACTGTAGTACAGTACTAAAATATACCATCAAAATAAATCGTTTTAAATTATATTTGTTTCTTGAGAAATATGTTCTCTCTATTTTAATTTGGTCTTACATTTGAATTCCATGTGCACTAGTACCAGTGATGGATACATATTACACAAATAGTACATTTGATTGCTTTAATCTGATTGTCAACATGCAAATTTTAATTATTTGGACTTTTCAACTGTATTGTTTTGTCAACATAAACCCAAATGTTTCAACATAAAATATTCATAATGCAAATAAAGCCTTTTGGCTAAAAAGCTCTTTCCCAAACTTCAAAGCCTGCAACAGAAGAGAGGAAAAAAATTAATATTTTTTTTATTCATGTACATAAATTTAAGAACAATATGCGTAATGTATACAATTGAATAATTAAATGATGTTTTTTTTTAAACTAATTGGTCATTAGTCATTATTTCTCACAAGGCTTTGTAATTTAGTTTGAGCTCAGAATAATTCGTTTGTCAGCCTTTAATTGGTCTTTATTACATCTCTACGTGTCTGCTTGGTTTGCACACCCACACGCATTTTAGTCATTAAAAGAATTTCATTTTTAGCATCATGTTTTAAGTTAATAAGGCCCTGATGTGACGCCAATAATGATGATGTTTACTTTTAAATTCACTGAAAAACACAAGAAATGTTATTTCTGGCATGCAATGCCAGAAATAATGAAGTATGTTTTTTAATAAATAATGAAGGCCTTCCTCCAAAGAAAGAAAGAAAGGAAGGACTAACTAATTAAATTTTCCGCTTGATGTCCAAAGGCTGTGCGCTGGCCCTTCCTCCATCCTGCAGTGACCCCGCTCTGTGCCACATAGCATCATGTGATAAAAGTAATAATGACAGGATGAGGCTCCGAGAGGCACGCCTGACTCCTTGAAATGCTTTCAGAAGCTGGGGAGATGGCAGCCAGCTATATCTGGACTCAATTTCCAATTTATTTTCTGGTCTTGCTTTATGAATTTTTAATATTGAAACCTCCCAGCTGTAGAAAGACAAAGAGACTATCAGGAGTTTAACCTCACATATTGCACTATTTTTAACTCCGCAAAGAGAGATGGACACATTCGAGCAAGAAAGCTTGGATCTATGGTGGCATTATGAAGTGAGTCTAACGGCCCACTTTTATCATCTCCTTTATTCCGGCACCAAGAAGCATAGCAGATTTATTTTGTTAATTAGATTGGCTAGACAACTTTGCTCGCTCCAGCTGGCCAATTGGAGATTGCAGAGCGTGCACGTGGCTATCAAAAGGTTATCAAGCCCATCAAATGAGGGAAAGTCATCTTGGGATGTACTGGACAGTGAGCAAGGAATGAAACATAAGTGACCCACTGAAGTGGAACTATTCTATTCGCATCACAAGGCTGGGGTAATTGATGCCTTCTTGGCTGCTTTAACACTTGTGGTTCGGTACTCTGGTTCGCACAATAAAACAAAAAATATATACTTGGTGGACACTTCGGCGTTCATGTCACATCCCCGTTGGTATTTTTGCTACGGGACCAAGGTGCATCACGTGAGGACTTGATTGGTGACCTTCCAAGACAAATTACCAGGGGTGTCAAAAATAACGCGTAAATGGCAGAACACATTTATTTAATTAATTACGTAAAAAAATGTTACCGTAATTAACGCATGCGCATCATGGCAAGTGAAGGTGGACGGAGATGCTTTTGCATATTGTAGCTCAACTTAAAACCTCATTAAAATCCAAATGTGCAAAATGCATATTCTAGCAATATATAATTATAGCAATATAGTCTTAAGATTTTGATCAGGTCTATGTATGTACTGTATATGTTGGAATTGAGCATTATATAACATTATGTATCGCCAACTCTCAAACATGTTCTTTCGTCCATTTGTGAAACTACACTTGCTCATTGTCACCACACTACCACGAGGTGCATTCATGGACACTCTGAACGCCGATCATCATTCTATTTACCACACAAAGAGGAATGACTAAGCAATAAGCCAATAGAGGATAAATGTACAGTATTTGAAAATAGCAATACTGTTCAAAATACCTGTAACTCCAACTTACAGCCAAGTTCAGAGGAACTGCAGAAAGAAACACTGCAAAAAGGTGCAGTCAGATGTCACGAGACACCCAGCTCACGAGACGAGAATCAAATATTCCCACACAAAATGCTGCCTACTGGGTTGAATATGTTAGCTATTTTTATATTATGCTATATTTACCAGCTTAAATTTCATGAAAAGCTTCCACAATGTACTTTCGAAGAGCGCCGCCACAGACATAGCGTGCCGAGAAGAGAGACCGCATTTCCAAAGCATCTTCTCTTACACATTTGTTATATCTGCATGGTTGTTGCTGTCATTTTGTCTTTGGGCCATGTAGTGTTCACATTTGAGCTCAAGTGAACCAAACCACACCAAGACCCGTAGGTCCACTTGCTTGTTTTAATCGAACCACACATAACAAGTGTGAGCGCATCCTTAAACTACTTTACTTGTACGCGGTGTTTGGCGGGATAACTAATCAGCCATGTACAACTCATGTAAGAGCTGCTAATACAGCCTATTAGCTGCAGATGCAAGGGGCAAAATAATCACCTTGTAAAAACATACAGCTTGTCCGCCGTGTGCAGCCACTGTCCGCCTCTGTCTTGGCAGTCAGGGAGGCAACAGCCAGCCATACATACATATGGATTGGGAGCCGTAATGGCCTCCCTCAGGAATCCCAATAGCAGCGGCACGGGCCAGAGAGGAGCTCCTGTGGGAAATCAGAAGAGCAGCAAGCATTCAGGTCAGCTTGTTCGTGCCCCCCCTCCCCACATGTTACATCTCCATTTCCCGCTCCCGCCTCCGTGGTGATTTATACACTTGTGTTATGCATTGAGGAGAGAGCATTTCAGGAGCACAACTGGCTTTCTGTTGAAAGAGTGAAATATGGTTTGGCTGAAAGGATTGATGATGTTTGGTGAGGTGTGGCTGTGCTTTTTTGGACGAGTGGGGGAGTTTGTTCGTCACTTTTGCATGCAGCAATTGAGCAATTTTCACTATTTAGCGACTCAACATTGCCATAAGAAAGCTTATTACCAAGATATTTTGCACAATTCTATGCTTGAAACTGTGCTAATAGCAATGAAAAGGTCACAGTGCACATAACAAGGTTCAGAACAGCATGCCTGGATGAGTATGGTGTGGAAGAACTCGAGGGCTCTGAACAGAGCTTGCGTTAGCTGACGAATGCCAACATTTGACCACCTAATAACACAATACCTATCAAAAGGGAATACATCCTCACATTTCAGCCAACCACTTTTTATTACAGTATATCTTCTCAAAAGGCAATGGATAATTGGATATACTTTAGAGTAGTTAGCGTACAGCTTGTATAAGTAGTGTCCTCTGAAAATGACTCAACACACAGTCTAAATGGCGGGCAAGTGAGTACAAGATAAATGGTTCCCAGGGTTTCCCCTAGGGTTTCTTTAAGCTGTGGTGGTGGGCTGCATGGGAGGGCGGACTGCCGCCGCTGTGTCTGCATTTTTTTTTTTATATAACAAAAAGCTAATTTTTATGATTTATTGATGTATTATTTATTTAACTTTTCAACAACTAGCAGATCATGAACTGAGAACATTGCAAAACTGTTACTTTAATGGCAAAGTAGCTGAGAGCACTGCCAACATTTAAATGGCACTTTATTTACAAAGCATATCTCCACTCAGTGTGCTCATTTGTCATTAAATACTGGTGTCATGTATGAATAGAACACTTATAAAAATACTAAGAGGTGAAGCAAATATTCTTTGGTGAACTACTCAACATCAGCTGGTGAGCTGGTGCTAGCATAGGAGCTACCTGTTGGAGAACCCTGTGGTAGCGTCACTGTCTAAAGCTGTGCCCATTACGCGTTTCAGGTGAACAACTTTGACACACAAAGACTTTTTTGAAGACAAGCCATAAGTATTATAACAATAACAAGAGAGCAAGATGGTTAAGTGACGCTTTAAAAAAGTAAGTTGTGATGATGAGCGATGTATTCCATGTGTTCCATGAACTTGTAACTCCGAGCTAGCTAGATGCCACCAGCCAAGCATGTAAACAAAAATGCCAGAGAGTGGAATGATATTGAAAGGTGAAAGATCACACACGCTGGCATAGTTAGGCTTAGCATGTGACAAGCTGCCGTCAATTGGCTACACATTTTACGAGCTATTGTTCATTCTTCCAAAAATAAGAAACAAACTGAAAGTCAACACAATACGTGCTGGTCACTGGTCAAGTAAGGCAGACAGGAAATTCCGGTGCATGCTTATCAAAATAAAGCGCAGTGAAACATTTATATGATATTTTAAATTGTTTTCAAAGTAATTGTGGGTAATTAGTGCATAAATAATAAGCTATATATGTATCTATATATCATATACATACATTCAGACAATATGTTACTTAAAATTGTTTTCAACGTTTTAAAAAACCCCAATTTTTAAGGTGTAGCGGAAACATGTAGCGGAAACCCTACAGTTTCATTCCTACAGTCTAGCACGGTAGCTGTAGCACAGGGCTGTCCAGGGTGTGGCCCGTGGCCAGACATTGTTAAAGTTGTAATATTAAGAGAAACACATTTTTGAGAAAAGTAATTTTTGGAAAATTAGGTTGGGGAAAAATATATTATGATTAGAAATAAGGTCAAATATTTTGGGAATAATAAATAAACAAAAAGAAAATTTACGAGAAGAAAATTGAAGTAGTTGGAAAAAAAAACAAAACAGCAGAAGTGAAAAAAAACTGTTATTTTATGAGAATAAAGTCAAAATGTTACAGGAAAAAAGTCACAATTCTAAACGTTAAACACGTCATATGATGAAAAATAATGCTATTTTAGTAGAGTTTAAATATTAAAGAAAAAATATGTTATTACAGTCACAATATGAGAAAATAAATACCGTATTTTTGGAAAATTAAGTTGGGAAAAATGTTTTCATAGTTATATTTAGTTATAATATTATGGGCATGAAGTCATAATATTACAAGAAGAAATATACGTATGAAAATTATTTCAGAAGAAATGACAAATATTTTGAAAATAAAAAAAAATCAGCAAAAATTAGAAAAAACAGGACAAAGTCTGAAGTTCACATACTAACATCGCTTTTTCAAGTACTGAATATCACAAAGCTGGCATGCAGTTTTTACTTTATATATACATAACTTTTAGTATAGCAATGTGTTGGTTTACAAACATCACAATGACCCTTGCATTCTTTAATTTTTCCATATGTGGCCATCATTGGAAAAAGTTTGGACGCCACTGTTGTAGCGTCATAGTCTGGGGCTGCATGAGTGGTGCCAGCACTGGGGTGCTGCGATTCATTGAGGGAAGCATGAATTCAAACATGTACTGTGACATTCTGAAGCACAGCATGACCCCCTCCCTTGGGAAACTTGCCGTTATTGTGAAATGGCGACACCAACAACCATTCTGACTTCCTTCCACTTTTGTTTAGAATAAAGCACACAACTGGTGAAAAATTTCCAAAACAGAAATGATGAGGCACTTTCACTCAAGCATCAACTTTTGAAGTGGAAAGCTGGTTCGAAAGGCTAATTCACTTTTGTTTATATGGGAATTTATATAGGAAAAAAAATCTGTGCTTAAAAGCTAATTTGTCAGCAGCAAACACCAGATGCTTTGCTAGGGGACATCTGATCAAATCCGGAGTGCGTCAGTTGCATTCGACAAAGCTGACGTCTTTCGGGCGTTAATCAAACAAACCCAACATAAATACAAATTACATCAGGAGACAGATTTTGGAAGGTGACGCCTGCCCAGAACAGGAATAAGTGATACGATGAGTCATCATTTCATTTAAAGGACTGCTGATTATGAAGGAGCTTTATTAATTACCTTACATGGAGAAAAGTTGACATTTCAGTGACACTTTATTTTTAATTGACACAAAACATTAAAGAACATCAGCTTCTCCGTGAATCACCACCTTATCGCGGTGGAGGGGTTTGAGTGCCCGAGTGATCCTAGGAGCTATGTTGTCTGGGACTATATGCCCCTCGTAGAGTCTCCCAAGGCAAACAGGTCCTTGGTGACAGGCCAGGCCAATATTGATTCAGAAGACCCGATGAACAAACACAAAGGAGGGACCGCACCTCGCTCGGACGTGGGATACTGGGGCCTCACCCTGGAGCCAGGCCCGGGGGGAGATGCTCTAAGCGCAAGGATCCGGTGAAATGTGTTTTGGGTGGCGGTCGAGGGCAGGCACCTGGGCGACCTGGTCTTCGGCAGCCAAATTTGTTTTTTGGGACATGGAGTGTCACTTCTTTGGTGGGAAAGGAGCCCGAGCTTGTGCGAGAGGTTGAGAGATTTCGACATAGTCGGACTCACCTCGACCCACAGTTTGGGTTCTGGAAACAAACTCCTCGAGAGGGGCTGGACCTTGTTCTACTCTGGAGTTGCTGCAGGGGAGAGGCGGCGAGCTGGTGTGGTCATGCTAATAGCCCCCCGGCTTGGTGCCTCCGTGTTGGAGTCATCCCCAGTAAACGAGAGGGTCATTTCCCTACACCTTCGGGGTTGGGAAAAGGGTCCTGACTGTCTTTTGTGCGTACGTGCCAAACGGCAGTTCAGAGTACCTAGACTTCTTGGAGTCCATCAGAGGGGTACGGGAGAGCACCCCAGGTCTATGATCAAATTTGTAGTGGTATCATCAGACCTACATCCGCATGTTCGGGACACACGGGTGAAGAGAGGGGCTGAGCTGTCAACTGTCAACCATCACCACTGGTGATGAGTTGGATTAGATGGTGAGTAAGGATGCCGGACAGACCTGGGAGACCCAAACATGTAGTGAGGGTGTGCTGGGAATGTCTGGCAAAGTCTCCCTTCCGTCGAGGCTTCAACTCTCACCTCCGGCAGAGCTTCGCCTGCATCTCAGGGGGAGGATTAGGATATCGAGTCCGAATGTACAGTATTCTGTGCCTCCATTGCTGAGGCAGCCGATCAGAGCTGTGGCCACAAGGTGGTGCCCATCATGACGGCAAGCCCAGAACCCGATGGTAGACACCAGAGGTCAGGGCAGCTCTCAAGCTGAAGAAGGAGTTCTATCGAGCATGGATGGCTTGTGGGACTCCCGAAGCAGCTAACAGATACCGGCAGGCAAAGCGGCATGCAGCTTCGGCGGTAGTCGAGGCAAAAACTTGCATGTGGGAGGCGTCCGGTGAGGCCATGGAGCATGACTTTCGGTTGGCCTCGAAGGGGTTCTGGCAAACCATCCGATTCCTCAGAAAGGGGAAGCAGTGTCCAGTCCACACTGTTTACAGCGAGAATGGTAGCCTGCTGACCTTAACTGAGGACACAGTCGAACAGTGGAAGGACTACTTTGAGTCTGAGGACACGAATGCGAACGAGTTTCCGCCAATGGGTGGCTGGACTCACCCTAAGAAATAGGGTGAGAAGCTCGGTCATCCAGAAGGGGCTCAGAGTAGAACCGCTGCTCCTTCACATCAAGGGGAGCCAGTTCAGGTGGCTCAGGCAACTAGTCCGGATGCTGCCCGAACACCTCCCTGGTGAGGTGTCCAGGGCATGCCCAGCCGAGAGAAGGCCACGGGGCAGACCTAGGGTACGCTGGAGAGATTCACAGCTGGCCTGAAATGCCTTGGTTTTCTCTCCTACATATTCCGTCATGCATGTGGAATACATTTTTGATTAATTACATCTTTGAAGTAATAGTCAAAATCTAGGTGACTTCCCAGCAGCAACCAGCAGGGGCACTGTTGATTTAGTCTCAACTAGTTTGAAGTCTTCTGTCTGATTAGAAATAAAAGTAAAAAAAAAAAAAATCAATTTATTAATCGTTTTTTCTTTAACTCCAGTATTGAGATATTTTTGTAATAAAATTCAACAGAAAACATTTTAAAAATAGAACTGCTCATATTAACGTCACATTTCGAGTGCAGAGAGGAAATGACCAAAAAGAACACTACAGTTGTCCCTTGTGTACTGTAGTTAATTGGTTCCAGAAGTGAATTTCCGCAAAGTCACATTCAATATTAATAAATGGAATATTTTTGTAGTAGAAAACCTCTTTATGACTGTCTAAATAGGTTTTTTAAACATTATTAGATCCCCGTAGACATGACACAACACCCTTACAGTCACCTTTACACTCATATTACCCAAAAGATTAGACATAATCATAGAAATTATATTATTGTTTGTTTACACTACATTGCGCAGGCGACAGGAGCACCTCAGGGGCATAAGAGATGGCTGCCACTAGCATAACAAGCTACCGAGCTAACTAGTTAGCCTATCCAATTTACTTATTCTAAACCTAAGAAAGTGTTTCAAATGGAGTGGGGAAGGACAAGGTAAGACGCCAAAAACTTACCACTTCCACAAGGAAAAGGAGGAGACCTTTTTTCACTCTATTATGTTGGGCATGCCATGGCTGACTCCATGCCGTGTGAGGGTGATGTAATATAACGTCATGTCTCATCAATGTAACATTACTGACACCTAGTGACCAGAATACTACATGTAACTTGTCTTTCAATATTTTTGACTAGTAATAGACTATAGTCAACCACGACACAGCAATCATTTATGAATTAATTTTTGGCAAACCCCAATAAAGTGAGTGAGTGATGTTCGAACTGCGATGTAGCGAGGGATGAGTGTATAAAGATTGTTAGATAAATACATATGCATCCATCAAACTATTTCATCAGCATAAAACAGATAGTTTGGGCACTGAATGTCCTGCCCTTAATACAGAGACAGCCTGAATAAATCATGACGAAAAAAATTGATCCCAGTATGAAAAGTGATGGGAGCTGTTGTGGAGAACAATCGTCTTTATCTGAGCACATTCAAGAATGCTAACAATGCAAGCGTCATAAGCAGAACATGTGACCTTGCCTCCCTCCCACACAAACAATGTATCAATACCGCCTGTGTCTGTCACGGCCTAAAGGGTTCTGCACACCATGTGACCAACTGAGGTAAGACAATTAGAGAAGAAGAGGGGTCAAACCACATAATTTTATTAGCATCTTTTTTTCAACTCAATTTAAAGGCCTTGGTAAACCGAGGCTGTCAAATACCAATGCTTTGTTGTCGCATGTAGCTGGCACACAAGGCACACTTCTGTGTCTGTGAGGATGCAGCACAACATTACTTAACTCTGCTCACTCCATTATGAGACCTTTGAGCTATAAATAATAAACCAGAACATTATTGTACTAATTTCATTATGAACATTCTTAATGGTCACATAAGTGTAAAAAGAATGAATAGTAAAATATAAAACCAATCATTTAGATCGATAAAACCCAATTATAACCTAGATAAGTGACAGAGTTGCAATTCTTGGAATTCACAGAACTTTATAAATCCTAAGCTCATGTTCTTTCAGCTTTTTTGGACTAAATCAGTGCTTCTCAAATAGAGGGGCAGGGCCCCCTCAGGGGGCAGGCGTGAAGTATCGGGGTCATGACAAAAAATAATCAATGTAAAGTGGTGGAGGTACAAATAAAGTTCCTTTTGTATTTTATGTAGCCTATTTGAATTATAATGACCAAACATGACTTTTTAGTCAGCGTAGAGTCCACGTTGTGAGCATTGCCAGTCAGTCGTAATGGATTGTGTATGTGCATCCACAACTCAACACCTCACACTGATAGACTCCAACGAGTTCACTCTCCATCCATTCACCCAGTTCCATCATCATGTATCTTCCTGCCGTCCACCCAGCATGTGTGTGTGTGTGTGTGTGTGTGTGTGTGTGTGTGTGTCAGGTATGGTTATACTTCCACACAGCAGCAGCAGCAGCCGCCGCCTGTGGAAACAAAGGTAGGTTGATTTATAGCCCCGCACTGAGAGCATAAATCACACCTGCAGTGCCGCGCCTTTTAACGCCCTGCGTCCTGACAGCATTTACCTTTTATAAATGATTGGGCTGCACCTCCCATAGAGCCTGAGACCACAAAGCTCACTCATTCCACGTCTGACTCTTCCTTTGTTTCAGCTCTCCCTCCTTCCTGTCTCATTTCAATATTCTCTGGCTATCTCCCCGAGCACGTCAGCGCTCGGATTCAGCCGTCTCCGTTCCTTTACCTCAACTTAATCGCTCCATATCATGGCCTTCCTTACTGTTTGTGGGGACATGATGGGATGCTCCCGACCGCACCTTGCTTTCCTCTCACCCAACGTCCAAATTTGTTAGGGGATATATAACGAAAGCTGCTTAAAATGAGCCAGCGCTGCATCGGCGCCTGTTAAGAAAATGAATGTGTCAGTCTCGGCCCTATCTGCCTTCCTCATGGCCACTTTTGTGACAAACATAAGGGGGGAGGTGTACACACACATTTATAATACCACACCTGTGCATCATTGAGGGAGTGTGCAGCAGCCTCAGCTGCAGAGTGTGGCTAAAGATAAAGGTGACGTCTTGAGGCCATTACTTATCCAGCACAGCGGAAAAGGTTTGCTGATATTATACCTGCCGTCCCTGCATAATAGCTCCAGGTTGGGGGGCCACAAACACGCACACATATAAACAACATAGACACAAGGTGCACAGGACAAGCACACATAAAACCCGGCAGGGCTATTTATGCACATATTCGCACACGCGCTGCTCATCTGAGTTAAAGCAGATAAAAGAGCTGGTAAATTAGATGTGACTCAACAGTTTACAATGACAGAATGGAGAGACGCAAGTAGCAGGATTAGAAAACGACAATATTTTTTTTAAAGGTGCCACAGTAAACACCAACGGGGACATCACTAATGTGCTTTGTTTTTAAAATTGTTCACTTTTATTGGACTGCAGCTTGCCCATCGTACCGGTGTGGACGGAAAATACTTCCACACTTTGGATGATTTTTTTATTCGCCATTACGACCCAATAAGTCTATCAATGTTGAGGGTCTTCTTAGCGTTCAAAGCTAGCGCTCACCTCAGCTCCACTGGATTGTGCCACTGAAGCGGGTGATTTTATGAATGCGTGGGAAGTATAGGTCTTCTCTTAAACACACGTCATTTTCAATTAATTATTAGCACAAATTAGGTAGTTTTTGTACCAAAATAGGGTATTACAAAAGCAAAGACTTCATTAAAAGAATTTAGTAAAAATGTATGCTCAGCAGAAGCCGTGGCCACCCCCCATGTAGGCAGAATGGCAAAATCTTGATCACATGACATTTTTTTTGTGATCCGACGGCAATATTGATCGTCGAATCAGACTCCTCCTGATCAAATTGTCCAATAGTCGACTATTCTAAGACATCCCTAAAACGAACAGCCAAAACAAAGCTTTTATTTAATGCATTTGTAGGTAAAACAAGTGTAAACAATCTCAAAGACTGAACCATCCATCCATCCTGTTCAGAGCTACCCGTGAGCTAGAGCCTATCCCAGCTGACTTTGGGTGAAAGGAGAGAGGTATACCTCGGACTGGTCGACAATCAATCACAGAGGCAGATAACCACACAGTCACTGAGTGGGAAACTAACATACACTGGAAGTTAGCCGAGTGAACCACTACGCTATGAGTGACCTCAACTCGTAGTCGATGTCCAGAAATACACAAGTAACAAATCCTGTCTTCCGATACCATTGGTACACACCATTGCAAAAGATGGCACTATAAATACCAACTATTAGGCCCTTTAACCAATCAAAAATAATTTCTGGAAAAGGAACAACACCAACAACGGCAAAAAATTGAGTCATACATATTGACATATTGAAGTCAAACTCTACAAAATAAGCAAAAAAGAATCATTTAGCTTCAAAAGATCACACCAAAATACAAGAAAGACAAGCTCTTGAAAAATAAATAAATGAATAAAAGTCCGGTTATAAGATCCATGAATAAGATTCAAATGATATGTGACCTATGCCAAGTCTTCATTTTAAGGTGACTTTCAATTTGGATGAAGACGAAAGACAAAAAAACATAAATTACACACATTTGCAGCAAATGATCATTTCAAAACCCTAAAATTTAATGACCACTTATCAACCGCTAAAATTAAAGACTGGTGACAATAACTCAGACATTCTGCTCACGTCCCTGACTGAGGACTCCCATCCACGTAAAGCATGCAAAGTGGATTCATAGCATCCATGCATTAGCACTCCATTTAGTCCGAATTCCATCTGTTAAATCCTTACGCACTTGATCTTCTCCCTCTAGCGCGGGGGGTTCTCATACACTTCCAACTTTTCATGGCAGGGAATAAAAAAGAGGGACCCTGACAGACAAGATAAATGGAAACCCAGCCAGTCATTTCAGCTCGAGTTTGAATGTGACAGTTGTTCTTTGTATTTGCGTTGGACACTCTACAGTGGAATGGAGAGATACCCTGCAAATGTGTGTTTTTCTGCTGCCAGCATGCCGCTTGTTCTACTGTAACCGAGCAGGAGTGTGTGTGTGTGTGTGTGTGTGTGTGTGTGTGTGTGTGTGTGTGTGTGTGTGTGTATAAAATAAACACCAGTGAATAAAGCTTTGCACATATCCTCGAGGTCTGAGATTCTTTTTTTTTTTATTTGTATACAATGACATGTTTATTGCAAGAGACAGTGAATGGCAATGCTTTATGAATTAGCCACAACATGGATAGGGATTTATGCTGCTGGCAGAAAGCAGTGCTTAACCATGAATGTGGATGCTTTAATCGAACAGCGTTATTTTAGGGTATGAGAAGGTAGTCCTTAAGGTTTGTGGTAACAGAGTTTGATAAATTGGAAATACAGTGGATTCCTGCACATTTGCGATTTAGCGTTCACAGCCCTGCAAATTTAGTAATTTTTCTTCGAAAATAGGCATGTCATTCACCAGAAGTCGGTAATAATTTATTAATATGTGATAATACAGGTAGAATGTACCACTGTTACAAAGCGAACAAATTTTTACATAATGTTTAGATCTGTATGTGTCATATTACATTATCATTCAACAGTGGTGAGTATCTAGAGTATACATTTTATACTTTAAATGAGTTTAACAAGTGTGTGAGGCATACTTAAGGCTTAAACCTGGATTATGTCGCAAGTGTTGGCAACTGAAAAGAAAAGGGGAAGATTCTGGCACTGAATCTAATCTAATAATTATATATAATAATCCCTCTGTTAATTGGTTCCAGACCCTACAGTGATAAGTGAATTTCTGTCAAGTACAATTCCTTCTTGATAAATGGAATATTTTTGTAGTGAGAGCACATAAAATCTGTTTGCAACCTTCTAAATGTGTTTTGTTAACATTAGAGGCCTGTAGACATGAAATAACACCCCTATAGTCATTTATATATTCTTATTACCCAACATAGTAGACATAATAACACAAAAAAAGCCATTTAATACATAAGTAAGACTCGTGCTTGTGTGTGTCGCTGTAAATGCGTTCCAGTGGTATGGACAGGAAGCGATGTCGGGAGTTCAGAGTTGAGTTTTAGCTTGACGTGGGTAACGACCACAATAGTAGCTCATGTTAGTGAAGATTGGGCCTGTTGGGAGATTATTCAAACCTGCAATAAAAGCCTGTTGTTCTGGCGATCAAGTCTGGTGCTTGTGTGCCTTACGGAACATTACAGTAACATCACTAACACCTAGTGGCTGGCGAAGAATACTACATATCATCCCAGAGTCTTTGAATACGTCTTCTGAATGTCTACTATTTGTATTTTAATTCATTTAGTCATGAAAAATGCTTGAAAATGCTTAATTTAATAACTATAACTGTATTGAACCACGAAACAGCATGATATATTAGTTAATGTATCTTTAAAAACTGAGTTCATCGTAAAAGGATATAGTCATTTAAAGTTATTTAACAAGAATTTATTGTGGAAATGTACAATAGTTTAAGTACTATATATACGTACTATTCCTTATGAGAATAGACTCAAAAATAATATTCCCGACTGCATTATTTCCCTCCGGGAGGAAGCCAACAGTTGCACAAATATTTGTATTTGTCGGCTATTAGCGTGCCCTCAGTTAGTGCTGCAGAGGCCCTGTGTGCTGTCGGCCTGACCTCCATGTTGAAAACGAGCGAGGCATCATCTCTCCTGAACCAGACCTTGCTCTTTCTGATGCATGAATAGGAATACAAACACACACACGTACACACTGCTCTCGGCCTTGGGTTAATTGGTTTGATTGTTGCCCCCGGCTCTGGCTAATTCAGAGGGGGGACTTCGAGCTTGTTGTGATGGCGAGGGCACATAAAGCATTCAGATGGTATTAATTAACTATTCATAAGAGTATAGCTCCTGGCTGTTGTGTTTACCTTATCTTCAAATATCACCTTTTATAGTCAGCCAAAGCTATGCCTCCTTCATGAGTAGAGGTTGAAGTTATGTAGTCGTGGTTGCCAAACAATAGAAATTGGAAGGATAAAAAGAAAGAAAACGGTGTATAAATTCAGCCGTCATTTCATGAGGCACTTTGCCTTGAGATTTAAAAAAGCACTGATGTACAGTTTGACCAAGGCCAGCTACAGTAAGCCTTACACGTGCATGATTAAGAAGAAATTCCTCATGTACAAACAGGAGTTGTCTTAAATCATGGAAGTTTTTGGTCTACTAGGCAGCAGCCACTAAAAGGTGAAGGCGCCCTCAATCAAACGCATCCTTCATCCTGAAGTGTAAAACAAGGCCGAAGCATATCAGCAGCCAAGGCCCGATAAACTGTCAGCTGTGCCATGCAGTGCTGATCTTGAGATAACAGCAAGGTGCACAGTGTAATGTCAGGTCATCTTAACCTACCCTGTATCAAGCAGTTTAATGAAGAAGTAAGAAATAACTGTTTTTGTTCCATGGCTCTGCAACATTTAAAAAAAATGCAGTAAATATGCAAGTGTTTCATTATAATACAAAATCAACTCCTGAATGAAACCAACATCAAGCTGATGGAAATGGAAGCAAATATTGATACTAGAACACCGAGAGGTGTCCAAGCTGGTCCACCAATATTTTTGACCACTAAAACAGGCAATCTAGCTTTACCTTCAGAATACAAATACTGCTGCAATTACAAAACATTGTACCATTAAACATTATTTTGTTTTGTTACTTTAAAAGGTAGAGTTATTACATATTGTAGCTTTAATCCAGCTCCCAACCTTGTCTATTTTATAGTCCGGGGGTCTTCAATTAAAATTAAGTAAAGTCCTTTCATGCAATTTTTTCACAGCGAAGGTCTGAACCTTATTTTGCCTTAAATTGCGTCAAACTGAGTAGCTCATATGAATATCAAATGTAATGCAACCCTGCACATCACCCTACAACCAGTCCTTCTCAAATAGCTGGGCAGCCCCCCACCGGGGGCCAGAGAATGGGAGGACTTTCAATATTAGTGCAGACCTGCCAACATGACTGAACATGCATTGCTTGCATGCTTCACTGCCCGCCATTTTGTTGCATTTTGCTGGTTTCAGTTTCAAGTTCAGTCTGTAAAGTACATATAAATAAATTGATATTAATAAATTCATATTATAGCTTCCATCCATCCATTTTCTATACCGCTTCATCCTCATTAGGGTCGCGGGGGCATGCTTGAGCCTATCCCAGCTGACTTCGGGCGACAGGCGGGGTACACCCTGGACTGGTCGCCAGCCAATCGCAGGGCACATATAGACAAACAACCATTCACACTCACATTCATACTATGGACAATTTAGAGTCGCCAATTAACCTCACCTGCATGTTTTTGGGAATGTGGGAGGAAGCCGGAGTACCCGGAGAAAACCCACGCGCACACGGGGAGAACATGCAAACTCCACACAGAAATGCCCAGGGGAGAATCGAACCCGATCTTCCCGATCTCCAGGCTGTTCCTGTATTGGCCAATGTGCTAACCACTAGACCACCGTGCAGCCCCATATTATAGCTTGTCAATACTTATTTCATATTGTGGGTGATGCTAAAATGTTTCTGTCCCCCAGTTTGGGCATGACAGAAAATCATTGAGAACCACTGTCCTACAACACACTTATTTTGGCACCTAAATTACATTTAAAAGAAAACAGGACCAAATTTCACATAATTAATAAAAAGTTTGACTGTACAAACAATGAATGAACACAAGAGGCTTATTTTTAAGTGAAATAAAACTGCACCGGTTTCTCTGAAAAAAAAATAACATGAAATAATAATTTCTGTCTCTTTAACAGAAAAGCTGCAACGGTACATTGTTGACCTTTGGGTAAAATCTCGGCAGCAGAAGCACTCCTCCACCACCCTCCCGTCAGCAAAAGATGTTGTTGTTTTGCTCCAATATGCACACAATCCTGAGTGAAGACTCATTGCACCTTGCTGTGCTGTAAATGCTTTTTCATAATGGGTGCTCCAGTTTCAGAGCACATGAGACACAGCGGTTTGGCACTGGATTCTGGAAGAATGAACATAAATTGGTCTGTCCTTTGACTTTTAAATGTTCGGTTTTACTTTTGAGCAAGCCACGGTTCTCATTCGAAGATTAGTGGCATAAAACATGGATGGATGGATGGTTCTCGGCAAGTAAACAAACCATTTCATTGGCTCATTTTGAGTGACGTCACCACGTTTGCTGTCACGTTAACCGTGATAACTGATGCTGTAATCGGTCCGCGAGCATAATTATATGTTATTATATTTCCCATTAACTTTAATTGGTCACGGGTCCGTAAAGGGCTATCACTGGGTCGGGATCCGGGCCGAGGTCTGCCATTTAGTGATGCCTGTTATTGTCCATAAAGTTGAATGTTTTCACTGTTTATGTGAAGGTGAAACAAATGTATTATTGACATTTGAACAAAAATATATTATGCTCTAAAAGTAGTTTATGTTCATTTATTTTTTTCCTACTCGTGATATTAGGGATAAGGATAAACATCCATTTATCAATTAATCAATCATTAAGAACTAGATGATGGCAGTGCCTGAAGACATGGTGTGGGACTGCTTAAGCAGAATGAACAGATGAAGGGAAAAAACAGAAATGAGCAAGACAGGCATGAGTGTGGAAATTCATACAAAAGGAATCCTACTTCACAAAAACTCACTTATGGTCGGGTCTGGAACTAATTAACTGCAATAAATAAAAAACAGCAATGATGACAAATTGCCATTGTTTGGTGTTGATACGTTGGAACACAAAGCCCAAGGGAGCAGATCATGCTCTGAAAAATGAAGTCAGTAACAGTACAGACCTGTGCTGCCAGATATTTAGACAATAATGGCTGTGCGTTGAGTCATTTTCAGTGTATACTATACCTACACTGCTATACAAGCTGTACGCTGACTACTCTAAAGCATATCAAATTTCTAAATCGTTGTCCCTTGAGAAGATATTCTGTCATAATAAGGCAGAAATGTGAGGGTAACATACTGTAGACTCAAATAGCAGTACTGCAGTAGCACTTGTATGTTTGTATGACGGTCCCGACTGTTTACAATGACTTTCCTCCTCCCTACTCTTGCACCTGCTGAAACATCCTCCTCCTCCTCTATAGTATGTATACATTCTGTGGTTCAACATCACAGGGGAGAGAAATATATATATATAAATATAAACACTAGCTCTGAATCATGTTTTCTCCTCCTTCCCCTCCCCTCCTCCTCCCTCCTGGCCCCTACATTGAGAAGTAATGAGGGGCTACCTGTAATTACAAGCAGCTGCTGTCTTCCCTGACGAACGCTAATTGCCAATAATGATTTTGGAGAGCTGTAAAAATTCACCGGCTGACGCTTGTCTCCCTTTTGCCCGTCTCTCTACCCGAGACAGAAAAGGAGTCGTTTTTTCCTGCCTGTGTCGCAGTCAGGAGTGCAGTGAGCTAATTTCTGTTGCTGACATATCAGAAGCCCTCGTTGGCCTTATTGGCAATGCCTCCCCATTCTTGCCTCTCTCACGCCTGTTTGCTGTCTTCTTCACGGGCTGATAGCAGCTTTATTAGCACCATAATGTGCAGGTGGAGGTTTAAAGGTCCCGTGTGAGGGGAGGAAGGAAGTGGAGGGAAGCAGAGCGAGGAAGACTTGGGTGAATGGCTGAGGTGACTAATAAGCCACATGCATAATTAAAAGACAACGAGGCCGCTAATTAATGAATGCTTATGTTTGGCAGTGCGTTGTAATGGAAGCGGCATCAGCGTGCGAGAGAGTTGGGGCTGAGACAAATTGAATTAGGCCGTAAAATAAAATGGAGAGGACGACTCACGCAACTTGCATTATGCGAGCTGTCACACTTGCTTTTTGTCACATGGAACACCTTGGAATGCATTAAGATCCATGTTCAATTCCTGTTTCCTCAATTAAGAGCCAGAGGTTCTCACGCTGAAACAGAAAGCAAGAAATACTCTGATCATCCTTGCTTTTCATCTTTATCTCCTCTGGTGTCAACATCTTGTTCCAAAGATAACTCTGCAATAACACACAGTGAACAAACACAGTGAACAAACACTTAGGTAGAGCTGCAACACTGCATAAAGTCCATACATGAAAGCCTTTTGACGAGCACAGGAACCCACCTGGCCCAAATGTCCTCAAAAACTCTATAAAAGTGTATTTCACAACCTTTAGAAGGACTCCCTCAGAGATCACCGCCAGCAGAAAATATGATGAATTTTCTACACCAAGTAATGCACTGTAATTACTGCAAAAATACATATTTTTGGGAGATTATTTGAAACTTGCCCTATTTGTTTTTCTTACATATCACCACAAAATTAAGACAAAGCAGACTTTTTGCTTTTGACAATTTGTGTTTGTTTGTTTTTTTTAGATCAGAACATCTCGGTTTAATGTCTATATTCAGAATTTGTATTAGTTTTTATTTCCTCAGTGACAAAAAATGTACATTCACTGTCACATACATCAGACCATGCTTGTTATGATCCTACTAATAACCTCTCTGTACTGTAGACCTTTAGATACAATGAAAAACCTTGTTTTTTTAGATTTTTTTTTTTCCGAGAAACATGGCATAGGGCTTACGTATGTAGTTTAACATACAACAAAACAAGTTTAAGCTACACAAACAAAATTACAGAAAAAAAAAAAACTTAATCTAATGACAACGTTGGTCTTGGATTATGTTTGAAATAGTGATTCTATCTTGTATATTTAAAAACAACAATAGGTGAAGAAGAAAAATACAATAAGCAAAAAATAAACAACTTTGCAACCCATAAGTGGCAGAAAATGGCTTTTTTTTAATAAAAGAAATTCCAATACCAAACTAGTAGGGGTGTCACAAAACCTCGTGTTACAAGATCTCGCCAGATGGAAACGAGATGTCTTGTTCAAAAAACAAAAGTGTCTCATGGGTAAATAAATTAATCACACAATAAATGAAAATGAACTTGATAATTTTGCCAGCCTCGATATATTGCCATGTGCATGTGTGCCTGTTATCCTCGTCTCCCACCTCCAAACAAACAGGAAGAGGCTTCACTCTGTGCATTGGTTTCAGCACCTTGGCACATTGGTTCCAAAGAAAAACGGCACGAACGGAGTGAGCACTTTTGTTAGTAATTCCATCTCTTTGTCTCGGTAGATGGAGACGGGGCCGCTAGCATACAATGAATGTAGAAGAGTGTAACATAATAGAAATGTAATTATTAGATTGCAATAATTGTCAGACAACCAGGCAGTATCTGGTGTGGCCATCCTTTGCCTCATAAAGTGCGACGATATATCCTTCAAATTGAATAGACCAGGTTGCTAATTGAGGTCTGTGAAATGTTGTTCCACTCCTCTTCAATGGCTGTGTGGATTTTATATATATTGTCAGGAACTGGAACATTGTATACAAAGCTCCAGAGCTTCCCAAACATGCTCAGTGGGTGACATGTCTGGCGAGTAGGCTGGCCATGCACGAATTGGGATGTTTTCAGTACAGCACAGTACATTGTGTACAGATCTTTGTAACACGGGGTCGTGTATTATCATGCTGCAACGTGAGGTGATGGTCGTGGATGAATGCCATAACAATGGGCCCCAGAATCTTGTCACGGTATCTTTGTGGATTCAAAATGACATCAATAAAACGCACCTGTGTTCCTTGTCCACAACATACCCATCCATACCCATCCCATACCAAGGAGAAGTGCTCACTAACCCAAATTTAGACAGATTCCAGATCATATTTGAGAGAAATACGTCTTTTGTGTACATGTAAAAGTTTTAGACAGAGTTCAACTCATAAAAGATGTGAGCAAAAAAAAAATGTGTTGCATTTATAGTTTTGTTGAGTGTAAATTTTGATATAAAGAGCTGTTAAGAAACTTAATCAACGGTGGTTTATCTTGGGGCACATTTTTACTCGCTGTTTGTGATCAAGAGGTACTGATTTTTATGGCTGACAGACCTTTGAACACCCTTAACTGTGGGAACCGTCCGCAATAAAAGATGTTTAAACACCACCTTATCTCAGCCGCTTTGAATAGTTTACGCGTTTATTGTTATGTGCTCATCACTCTCTAATTGTTATATTACTCTCGTAGTCCCTACTCTGTGGGAAAACTGTCAGGACATTGACTTTAATCGGCGCCTTCATTGCCACAGAGATTTTTATGCAGAAAGGAATATGACTTGGAAGTTTTGGGACGCAGTAAAACGATATGATGTCATGCTGTTTCATTGTCTTATTTGTTTTTCCTGTCTTCTTACTTTCTTTTCTTTAAAAGGGAATCAGACAAGCTTTTTGGAGTGATCTCATTGTTTGGAGAGCCAGGCCCAATTCTCTCCTTTGAATCCAGTGATGTCATGACAGCTCCAAATACAATAAGGTAGTAAAAGGCGCTATCGGATGACATTTTAGTATTCTCCATTTTCACGCTATCACGCACAGTCTCAACAAATTGGAGTGACCCTCTGTTCAAAGTCGAGAAAAATACACAGTCGATGTAAAGATTAAATGTTGAGATAAGGAAATTAGCAGAATTACACTGCAGGCATATGGAAACACATTCAAAAACGTCTAAATTTACCATTCAAACTAAATTCCCTGTGGACATTTATCTCTATAGTCTGCTGCTCTTAACAGGCTCGACCAGTTTAGGCATATTCCCCCCAAGCCAGATACTCTGGATTTGAATACACAGTCTGATATTTGGTATGTAATAGGGGGCCTGGAGCCTTTCCCTCTCAGTGAGCAGCAAGGGCCTGTCTTCCCGATAATACCATGCATGGATAACCGAGTGAGACGCCATCAGATACTGAAACCGGCGGGCTTAAGGGAAATGAAATTTATTTGGAGGCAGCGGGCGAGGGCGGCGGGGATAATTGAAACGGGGAGCGTTCAGTTGGGGAGAGGAATTGAGATGTTGTCACCTCGTCCTCCTTATCGTCATCGGGGCCACTTTGCAAAAGCAATTAAAGAGTCAAAAAGAATATCTGCAGTTGTGTGGGGAGCAAGAGAGCAGAACGCAAGTCAACTAAGGAGCTGTGCAACACACACACACACACACACACACACACACACACACACACACACCAATTTAAAAGTGCAGGTCCATTAAAGTCTCCTCCGGCATATGCGTGAATGTTTAAAAATAAAACCTTGCATATTTACATGATAGATATTTGCATTGCTTCCATGCAGAGCCCACAATGTGATTCCACATGTAAAAATAACAGTTGGCTGAAAGGAAAGGTTTACCATATTCTATACAATGACAGCCTAAGTTGATGCCAACTCGCTTTCACTGTGGTACCATATGAGAGTCTGTGGGTGCACTTTGTGTCTTTTATTGTTTATTTTTTGTTGTTTGGAACACAAATTAGAATGTATAAAAGAGCTGCATACAATTAGGTAAGCAAATGCTCCTTTCACGTCAACAATGTTTCAGAGGTGGGTTGGCGGCAGTGTGAGACGGCATTCGACTATGCTGGAACAGGGTTGTGATGTTTTACAGCGGAGACTCACTTCACCCACCCTGTTGTGTTGAAAGCATTTGTCAGTGTCCAGATTCTGAAGCTGACGAGACCACGCATCTAATTAATAAGCCCACTAACGTGACAGGCAAACAAGAAGATCCTGGGGTTTTTCTGTTATGTCATGTGTCACATGTGAAAGAGGCTAAAGCATAAAGACTTTTTCTATCACGTCTGAGCTAAATCTTTACATTTCTCTTCCTTCAAATTGAATTGGGAATAAGGGGATTTAAATGGGCCAATTACAAAAAATGTTACAGGCAAGACTGCTCAAAGTACCTACAATGCAAAGACAAAAGATGCCTTTTCTCCCAGCTTTAACATCTACCGACTAGGGATGTGCTTTGGACTGAATTTCCCTGATCGTAACAGAGAAAATTAAAACGTAAAAAAACAAAAAACAAAAAAACAATGATAAAATGGGTTGAAATAATCTCTCTTAATGTTCTGAACTTCTTTTTCTATGCTGGTGTTATACTAAGCGGAATAATGCTGCTCAGAGTTGTTCAACGTATTTTGAACAGTGCCTCTACTGGTTACAACTAAGTAGTGCACTCCATTTTCAAGTGATTCAAAACGTGATTAATCTACAATTAATTACACAAACTGAATTTGTAATGAATTAATCGATTAGCTCCATCCCGACTACCTACCAAAGTCACGATCAGCTCTGGTAAACTGCGTCCTGCATAAATTCCAAGAAAAAGGCAGGAGAGGACTGAGCTGCAGAGTCCACAAATACCAAAAGTAAGAGAAAAAGTGTGTGGGTGTAAACGTCAGTATAACAAAGACGGAACTGGAATGGGCAATGATAGACAGACAGCGAGGACAACAACAAGGGAGCGGGCAAGTGGAGCTGAATGAGGGTGGTGGTGAGGTTCTCAGTAGGTGGGCCCATAGTAATGAACAGGTGGTGGGGGGAAGAGAAGGTTAAGCTCATTTCTGGGGGTGTCACTGGAACGCGCCCCGTGCTGTGTGGACAGATGTGCAGACGGACCACTATCTAGCTCCATCATGGTTAGTCCTGCCAAAGCCTACATATAGCCTGTGCTGGAAAACTCACTTGTTTATCTGCTTTTGTTCTTTTGGTTATTTTTGGATGCAAAAATCATCTGCTGGACAGGAATAAAAGCACATTTCAAACCTAGAACTCGGGCGAGCGAAGACCTCCACCAAGGCCAATAACAGGGAGTTTTGCCTCCTAACAAACGAGTAGGCAAGCTGTTTTTAAACTTGATGTTAAACTTGATATGAATACCAAAAGTCTTAACTGTGCCATTCCAATCCTGTAGGTGGCAGGAATCGGTATTACAAAACTCTTTCCAACCTAAACCTAATTTCTCTTCTGTTGTTGTTGCTTAATTTATTGGTATTAATGTTTCTTTTGTTCTTGTTCATTTTCTTGTGTTTTCTTTCTTTCTTTTTTTTGGGAGAATGAACAGAACAAGAATTTCATTGCACAGTATAACTACCTGTTTTACCGACCTGTTTTTTGAATCTTGAATCTTAAAAAAAAAGTCTGCAGTCTACAACGGAACCTCAGTTTAAACAACTAGTACTAGTAAAAATAGTAGTAGTAATTAATTAATTCATTCATTCATTCATTTTCTATGCCGCTTTTCTTACCCCTAATAATTACTATTGTAATACAACAAAACCAAAACATCAATTCTTCACTGTGACAGGCTTATTTTTGCCAAAATTTAAATATATTGTGATCCAAAATGTGCACAAATGGCAGGGCAGCATACAACTTTGGAAGGTGTACATAAAAATCACATCCCATACCCGATGTGTAGATGGGCGTTCTCTGATGTCTCTGTTACAAAATAGGCTCTTTTTCATTCAAGATAGAGCATGACATGCTGCTTGCTGCTATACCTCACTTTACCCAGAAAGAACAATAGGAGGCGATGACATTGCACCCCAAATTTGAAAGAATCTGAAAATATCAGGGCTGTGTTGGTTCTTAGGACACATTTAGGTAGACGTTCTCTAATGTCACTGTTACAGATAAACAACAATCCCTCGTAATTGGTTCCACACTCAACTGTGATGAGTGACTTTCCGCGAAGTAGGACTAAAATTCGCTTGGGGTCTGTTGACAGGCACCAAGGAACAGGATGTTGTCGTTAGGCGCTTACATCGTGTGCGTGTGTGTGTGTGTGTGTGTGTTTCTGGCGCAAAAGTCATTTGACTGAGGGCTGTATGAGACAGGTGTTTCCTTGTTTGTCTCTCTGACTTGTTTTATATTCCCACCTTATAGGCAGGGCTTTATAATCTAATAATGAGAGCCTGCACCAGAAAGTGATTGATTTCCACAAAGAGTCACTTAGGTGTAAAAGTGTGTGTCAAATCACCTGTGTTGGCACAGAATAGATTGTGTTTTTTTTTCTCTAAACAGAGAGATGTGGTCTGCACCTGTTGTCTCAGACAAACACACACACACACACACACACACACACACACACATACAAAGACCAGATGAAATCAGTTGACAGCATGGCCAGCTTCATCAGATGGGCCCACTCCTGTTCCGTTCATTAACGTCCAAGCAAAGGCTTGGCCCGCGGCCTGCCGTTAGTCCCACGCCGATAAACAGCACAAAGCAAACACGAAGAGAAAGACACACATGCCGACTAGAAACACAAAGTAGCAAAAATTAGTTGAAGAAAGTACAAGAACGCAGCTGCCGAGACAAAGCGCGTGATAGGATACAGCAGGACGGGGTTCCTTGGTTCCCAGCCTTGGTTTTAGGGAGGTCAGTCGGGAATTTCGGATTGGCATCAACTGTGCGACGCCCACGCGCTCGGCCCGCTCTCCCTGGGATGCCGTCGCCACCTGCTTCCGTGGTGGATGGCAGCTTTGGAGCCCAGCAGGAGGGCTGGACGGACGGACTGACAGACAACATGTTTCAGCTAGTTTGTTTGGAAACCTGCGGCCGCCCAGCCAGAGAGAGGAAAACTTTGGGTAGAGAGGGGTGAGACAAACAGACATCAAGAGAAGGATTTTTTTTTTTCAAGAGTTTGCAGCGTCTTTTGCGCTGTCTGACAACAAAAATTGAAGCAAAACAATGATCTACACTGACTGGCGTGCCGCTTCGTGTGCTGATTTTTAAAAAAAGAGATTCGGTGAGGCTCATTTCACCAGATATGAGAACAACTGTGGCTTTTTGCCATCTTGACAGGCAGTCTTTGTCCCAAACATGCAAAACCAGCAGCATGTGTCACAAAACAACACAACTGCAGCATACAGAAGTATGCCTTTTTTGAGCCAATAAAATATTTCAAAATACAGAGGAGCCCGGTTTTTGACAAAAATTATTGCTAAAAATATGTCTTCGTTGTCCACACGGGAATGCTCCTGAAATTATTATTTGTGGGCTGGTTGAAAAAAATTTGCATCCACACGGTGTTGGATTAGCAAATAGTTGCATCCAGACTGGAAACGATGTAATACACAAGGCACCCCTACGTCTGGTGTTGTGGTTTCCAAATGTCCTCTAGACTTACGACATAGTGGAATTACATGTGCGTCATTTTGGGAGTATAAGACCAGAAAATACCGGGAGAATGTCGACTGCGGTGAGTCACCACACTTGAAATATTCAGATATTATGCTGGCTTGTCGTCAAAGCTCCCTTCTGGTCACGTGACAGCGACGGGTTGCTGACGTCATCGTTTTAAACAAGCTCTGGTTTGCTCGTCTATACGAAAACAACGAGCCGGCGTTTTCAAATTTTGCCACTCGTTTTCAAAAAATGCCATTTCAGGGCACCTACAACGTCTTTTCCGTGTGGATGAGAGGCTGAAACGATAAAATACTTTTCTGTTTTGACCTGAAAACATTTCCGTGTGGATACCCTCTCAGTTATCGTACGGCCAAACAATGCACCTAACAAACTCGTCTGCTCGCTCGCGTATCATTCTGTGGAATTTAGTGTCATCCACGCGTTGGTGACTCAGTTTCTGTACAGAATGGATATTGGTTCTTTTAAAGTTGGACACTATAGACAGATTCCAACCAGGGAATCAATTAATCATATTTAATTATGTGTGTGTGAGTTGATTAATTGTTCATAAAAAACACACAGAATGATAAACAACTCTGTATATCCCTCCTTTCTACCTTCTGATAATCACCGTGCACCCTGTGCTGATGAGCACTGCATAAAGTGCCAGAACTTTGATAAAGAAAGTGAGAAACACAACTGAGTTCAAGTAGTCGTAGTAAAGTACAAAGGTAAAATCTGCTACAATGAGATTGCAAAGTCAAGGTTGCTAGTTTTTGTTATGCTGCCCCCACCGCTTGGAACACTATGTAGAGTGAACTGAAAATGTCAGAACTGGTCTCAGTCAAAGCTTTTTGTTGTATTTTACACACAAGGCAGCGAGAAACCTGAGCAATGCTTGTGTTTTTAATTGTTACTGTCCTTAAAAGTGTTGCATTTCCATTGCAAAATTGTTAATTTTTTTCTATATTTCTTGTTTGTATTTATTGCCTTAAAGTTTTTGGAATTTTGTATTTATTATGACATGTGCTGCTGACCTCTTGGCCAGGTCGCCCTTGTAAATGAGATCCTGATCTCAATGGGACTTATCTGGTTCAATAAAGGTAAAAAATAAATAAATGGAATAAAAGAGGCAACAGTTTAAAGGGAGACACATTACAGAAAGTCAGCCGAATCAATGTGTGTAATGATGATTGTACCCGCTGCTGAAGTTGACAAGAAGGTTCATGTTAAGTCAAGTTAAAGTTAAGTTTGTAACGGACTAAAATGAAACACTGGAATGTCCACTTGGCTTTTCCGTCACCTCCCCTCCTCAAGCCACTCATTACCGTGTTCACCAGCAAGTCTTCAATAAGGGTAAAAGTCATGTTTAATGTGCTTTTGTCCGCTTTATTTGTCATTTATATGTATTTTGCATCATTTTCAGCTAGTAAAACTCGATTGAATCGCTATAAAATGTGTTTTGTGCTAACATTTCTAGGAGTTTATAACAGATTGGATTTACATTTTTATTTACATTTACATTTTTTTATGGAGAAATTGCTACATTAAACAGCATAGCAACATAAGACAATGGTAAACAAATAGCTATCCATCATGAAAAACCGCCAGGTTGTCAGAAAACCCACAGCTTCTTTGGCTCAGGCAATGCGAGTGACATCATCATTGGCTGCCAAACATTCACTGCAGGCATCTTCTAGGGTGAGAGCCTAAAAATGCACCTGCTGTGTTATATGGAAAGTATCTGAGGTCAGGAGGTGGGATTGCAGTGTGTATTTTACCTGAGGTGAGGGTAAAACACCAGGAAAGAGCGAGTGAGGGGAAACTACCTGCGTGGGAGATGAGAAGAATGCAGAGGCCACAGAAGGTTTGTGAAAACTGCCTTCCAAGAAAAGGTAACCTGGAGACTTAGAGGAAGCAACTGATATCTTCTTCTTAAGGTCTCCTACTAGAGATGCTTAATACTGGCTTTCTTACAGACCTCCAATATACCGATATTGCCCAGCACTTAATTACCTTCACCGATATCAACCGATACAACATTGACAGCAGTTCTTCCCTAAAACATCATGGCAAGTTTTACGCATTTTGTCTCACCAAAAGTCATTTAAAAAATGATGATCAATAGTCAACTAAATTACCATGTTCTCCTACTATCAACAAGTAACACACGTTAGCCTTAATAAATTCACAAATAATAATAAATAAGTCTGGCAACTATTCAATTTTGAAGCTGGCCTCATTCAAGACTGCTCCATTTGCTTCTTATTTTGCTGCAGGTACGCTAGCTGCTTGTGACTCAGAGTGATTTTAGAGGTGTGATATTACATTGCAAGTATTAAAGAAAGACGCCTTCTTCCCCCCTTGCAGTGCTTTACAGTATTTGCAAATTGCAATTGCATATTTACAATCCAAAGGCATTCAAGATAGACAGACGTCCTGAGCTAGCAAGCTTCTTGCAACATCAACACTCATGCGGCGATATCATTATCGACAGAAAAAACTATACCGTCATAGTGCTGGGTGACATGACATCAATTCAATATTGCAATAAATTGGTCAGTTTTACCTCGATAACAATAAATGCATGATAAATCCTTGAACACTATATATTTTGCCATCTGAAAATAATTGCAGGAAATGTAAACTAACTGCTGTTCGTTGATTTGTTGACCAACTGGCACACATTACTTTCAATGAAATATAATGCACGTAATGGGATGCACCTATTCCGCCTATAAAGCCTTCTGAAAAAACCTCCAAAAAGCGCCAACAACGCTTCATTTACATAATGTGCTTTGGGTGCTAACGACAATTTTCATACCGACTTTGCATTTCGGGTTCTTTTGCTCAACATCATCTTTGTGGAACCCAAAATAAATTTCCCTGGGACTGCGGTCCACAAATACAGTATGAATGTATGGTACATACCCTGGCATACTACATCCTGTACACACATGTACTGAGCTACACATACAGCCACTTAACATGACTGGCATCACGTCTCATGCAATGACATTACTCATGGTCACTTATTACACTGCGTTGATGTCAAACCAACCTACCACAACCATGTCAGGTAATACATTCCAATAATAATAATACCATGTATAAATATAGTGACTTTCACATTTTTCTAACAATTCTATTCAATTCCAGACATTCCATTGTCATGTTATTTGCATATATGTGTGTGCCATGTTGGCTTTACAAACTGGATAGATAACCATCATCAAAATGACCATTTACACAAAGAAAAGAGAACTTCGCATGCTCTTGTAGCCAAGTTACCATCTATTCGTGACATCAAATAAAGCATGGAATCCTTAAAAACTGCTACCAACAGCAAACTAATCATGGTTCCTATAGATACACTTTTATAAGGTTTCTATTATCTGGTTCTTTATTTGTGAATTGTCAATTTTGCAAATGCTGGCAGTGTGCAGCCGCTTTTTCATTTGAACCATCACCCTTCCCCTGATCGTCTGTTTCCCTTCTTGCTCAGACTGGATCGGCTGAGTCACGCTGTACCTCGTCTTAAAGGGGACTGAACATAACATACCAGCACACACAGTCAAAACAGACAAAAACAACTTTTATTTTCTTTTTTATTAAAGCACCAAATTTATCGACATGGGCAAAATGACATCGGTTATCGTGGTAGATTTCGGTAACGGTAAATTTTCGGTTTATCGCCCAGGCCTATACCGTTATGAACCGATATCTAATTTTTACGCCATTATGGGCCAATAATATTGGCTGGACATCCCTAGTTATAACAATAAAATGAAATTATAGCTACTGCCTCTGATCTGCCTACTGGGTAAAAAAAGCAGGCTTCGCTAGACATCTTAAAATAAAACCGCTAGCTCTGCCAGCTATCTGTCAGACAGCTACAAAAGTGAGAGTTGTAAATTTTGTTGTTTTTCTTCAGCACAGAGGCTAACCTGGCATGATGTTGCTGTAATTTGACTGTAATGTTAGCACTGTAGCTCACAGAGCTATGATTTGCAAGATTTGCGGAAATCAGAATGAATGCATATTTGTCGTGACAATTCTGAATTGGATCACCCTTCTTTAGAGGTTCCACTGTATCGTAACGTCTGAAAAGTCACAGTGAGCTTGATCATTATCTCAAATAGTAAAGAGCTTGCTTAGGTAGCCGGATCGATGCCCACGAACTGATAATGTAATGATTCACTTGGCTGACTTCTGTGCAGTCAGCGTGGTTCCCATACAGACATACATTCACACTCACATTCAACACTATGGACAATTTAGAGCAGTGGTTCTCAACTGGTTTGGCTGCGGGACCTACCATCACCCATCAATGACAAGTGCAAGTGGTGACTCAAATTGTGGAAATGTTTTTAATGAAACCTTCTCAAATATTTGATTTATTTAATAAAATACATTTATTTATCCCCCTCGACCCTAGTGAGGACAAGTGGAATAGAAAACGGATGGATGGATGGACATTTAATTATTTACATTTTAAATGTAAAAGGCCTGTTTACGTTACGTGGCTGTCTAGTATTGGTATTTATTATGGGTGAAATTTTTCCCACGCAACACAATGTGAGCTTTTGCTTTATGCCGCGCTCTTCTCCAGTAGATATCTAGTTTATCTAGCTCTGTTACGGACGAACGGCACGTTAAGTCGACACTCGATGTCCTTTCCCTCCCACTCAAGTTTGACCATGCCGCCTATAAACATGGCACGCACCTTGTGGTGACGTAGCGAGCGAATAGCACTGGCGCAAAGTGCGTTCACGGATGGGGTCGTGCAAACTCAGAAGCGTGATGTGATCTTAGTTCATGTGCTAAAAAGTATTCGTTTTTTAATGATAATGCTTTCCAAAGACAAATCATGTGTTTCAATGGAAAAACAGGTGAATGAATGAATGAGCTCCACTTTCCTTGTTCTATATACACTCCAATAAAAAATAAATTGATGATCTGACAGAATCCACATCACGCAGGCTTCCTCCAGTCAATCACAAACCTACTCATCTTCCTGTGCTCAGAATCTCATTTGCTTTCCTACGCTTGCCGGTGAGACTCCAAAGGGGGGACGTGGGGATACAGTGCGTTATTACTTTTATCCAATACAACTCGTGCAGTCAATAATTGCACAACGTCAGGGAGTGTTATTGTTCCCAGCTGCTGCGATGGAGGAGATGCAACATTTCCTGTTGACTTAATGACAGCGATCACTTCCCGCTCACTACAGTCAATAACAGACAGGCCCCGCCCAGGCCTGTGAGGTGCAGGCGGCGATAAGGCTTCTTCATCATCTTTATTGGATTCCTCCTCCAAACCAAATCACGAGAAAGATGCAGTGCATTTTGCCATGTTTCTCATATAGATTGACTGCAGCTGCAGGAATTATTGGCCAATAATAAACTCCTCTCTGCGTTATTTGAGTTATGAGGCCGACTGCGCAGCACCGAAACCCCCAATAATGTGTCACAATCAATGTTGCCCCATCGCTCCTCCCATCCCTTTGCTATTCCCGATCCCTGTGCGGCTGTCAAGCAGGTGAATGCCCTGCAGACAACGCGGCAACTGGCCTGACTGTATTGTGTGAAGGTGTTGCGGAGTTGGCAGGAACTTCACAGGTATGACGACTGGGAGAGCAAACAAGGAAAAGATCTGAGGGAGATGGCCAAGCCTGAGGTGCTGAACTGTTTTGCAGGTTGCTTTTACCGTAAGCCGCTGAGATACTTTCCCTCCTGTTTGAATTTTGGGTACATTCATGTATAGCCCTGCTTACCTGCTGAAATGAATCATTTGAAACATTACAGGGTGTCGCCTAAATGACGAAAAAGTAAATAAATCACCTGTATTCAATTATCGGCATGTCACCCGCACAAATTGGCACCAGCCATGACAAGGCTTGATGACATAATTTCCACTGTATGAGTAATATACCACGTTGGAATGTTTAATAATGAGAGGATTCAAGTCCAGGACCTGGAACTCACTGTAGGTCTCACTACTGGAGCCAGCTGGATGAAGAAGAGGTCCATCAGCAGTGAGTCTGAGGGGGACAAATAGTTGAATGCTATGGTAAAATCACAGTTTTTCTGAAGGGAGTCTGGGGAAATGAATTATAGGTGGCCCTTTGGCTATGAACAAGTTCCGTTCCTTGACTGTGATGTAAGTCAAGTTTTAGTGTAAGCCAGAACATATACCTAGGTAAATTCTATCTGCAGTATAATAACTCCCAAGTTGCTCACATTGTACACAGAACACATGAAGGACATATGAAATAATATATAGAAAGATATATAAGCATAATATACATGACTCTATATCAGACCCGTCCAGGCCCGTTCATGCAGCTATGCTAAATCAGTGCCCTCCAGAAGTATAAAAACAATGAGGTCAATCGCTTTATTTTTGCTGTAGACTGAAAACATTTGGGTTTGTTTCCAGGTATTTACATCTGGATCGGATGCACAACTTAGAAGATAGCATTTTTTTTTAACCCACCCATTTTTTATGTGAGCAAAAGTACCGGAACATGTGTCCTTTTCCATCAGTAAATAGCATTTAATGCGTACGCTCAGTTTCAAATTGGGTAGACTAGGTTTTACCTGTGTAGCCTGCATTTAGAGAGTAAAACAACATGAAAACCATCTGTTTATGGTGAATAACAAGCAATTGTGAATCTGAGAGAAGATGGAAAATCAAACAGAACTTTTGCACAAATATTGGTCATAGCCAGTGCAACTATTTGGAATGTCCTGAAGAAGAAATAAACCATTAGTGTACTAAGCAACTGTCAAAGAACAGGTAGACCAAAGAATACATTAGCAGGTGATGACAGAACAATTGTGAGCGCTGTTAAGAAAGACCCTAAAACAACAGTTAGTGACGTCAGGAACAACTTGTAGAGGGCAGGATTGAAGGTATCACTATCTATTGTTCATAGAAGAGTTCATGAGCAAAAGTACACTGTCGACACCAGAAAATAACCACTAACCACTCGTTAGCAAGAAGAATAGGAAGGTCAGACTGGAAATTGCCAAAGGCAAAAGTTTTATGGACTGAACGCAGTTTTCAAATCTACGTATCTTTACCATCCAGATAAATTTGCACCCATTTTAAAGTTGTTCCTGGTACTTTCCCTTGCACCCCCTACCTGTTCATTCTGAACTTTGCCTGGCTTTTGATCTGAGCCACGGGCGATGCTGCCGCCCACTGCCCTCCACAACTGAACGCCCACATGTTGCGGCATAAAGAGAATTATTCATTGTTTGCATGCAGCAACAACAAAAAGTGTTTGAGCTCAAAAGACCAGATGCCCTCACATAGTTTATTCAACATTGGGTGCCATGGCACACTGAATATCAGAGGTGTCTTGTTCATTGCCTTTCTAGTATAATCCATGGAAAAAAACACAGGGTGGGGAAATTTTCCAAAAAGCATCTGAACACAGATGAAAAAAGAGCTGTAAAGTGAGAATGTATCCAAACTATTTACTTAAAAGGCATGTAACTGTATGCGTTGATTGATACAGCAACTTTGAACGAAAACCATTTAATTTAATGTCCCCTACAATGACACCACTACAAATCAACATTTCATAGCCAATTCAAGAACATTTCCCATGTAATCCCTCCCTAATTGAGACAGGACAGAGAGGAGCGGGTCCTGGTTGTCATCCCTGCAGTTCACCACCGAGGACAGTAACGCCTGTGCCAGATCTCCTCATGCACCACTGATTACATCGACTTGGCCCAATTCTGGTCTGGACTGGACCTGCACTTTTGCGTCCCAACTCGCCACCCAGTGTCTGCTGCCACTAGCCCATAAGTAGGCGCCCGGTGCCCAGCCCACTGAGCCCAGCAGTGGTGCAGGCTCTTACCCAGCAAAGCGGCAGACGTTTGAGCCAATGGTTAAAGATGTGTGGTGGTGTGCACCATCAAGTGAATGAAGTGATCATCAACTTCACATTAACAATCAGGGATGTGCACAGCTGTGGCCAGTAGCCATTGGCAACCTGATCTTCACCAAACAAGGGAAACTAAATGAACTGGTTAAAAGCTGGATGGAACACCTGGTGTCATCATACTTACCTCATGAGAAGCCAGAGAAAGGTACAAAAAATAATGTAGTGTATAAAGTGTAATTTGCAATACTATATAACAATCTGGCGGCCATGATGGATGGTCTATGCAACTCTTCTGAAATACTGCACAATGTAATGTGATCCCTGTATCACAAATTCTACTTTTACAAGTAGAAAAGCCTATGAAGCCTAACTGGCTCATTGGAAATGATGTAAGACAACAGCAGGGGAAATTGTTCCATGATGACTCAAATGGCAATATTTTCAATAAAAACAATTCCTCACATGAAAGCTGGACAAAACATAATGCGAAAATTATGCCAGTTTTTTAATTCAGATTTACTTCCTGGTTTATGGAGAATGTTGGAATAATCATACAGAACTATACTACAGTATTGAGGTGAATTTTGGAATTTTTCAGTATTGGGAATAAAATCAATTCCTTTGTATCCGTATTTGCATAATAATGTAATAGGCTGTAAATAGAGATGATATCGATATCTGATATACTAATGTTGTCCAACACCGATATCAACTACTGGTCACAAATATTTTGTTTCAACAAAAGTCATTAAAAAATCGTGACAATAACATGCTCTACTACTAAAAAATACTAGCACAAATAAGTTTGTTAGTTTTAAGAAATTGACAAATATGAATCAAATTAAATCATGTTGGTAATTACACCATTTGGAAAGCTGCACATTTCTATGTGGCACAACCATCCTTATAAGAACCAAGTAAAGTGCAAAGTATGAAACTGTGGACTTATACAATCAGTGAAATTATAAACTGGGCTCATTCAGCACATCACACATAAACACAGCATGAACAAAACATATCAGATTAGAAGTATTAAAAGAAGATGTCTTACTCCCCCCTTGTACAGTATAACCAGCACTTTCATTGTTATTTGCATACAATAAACAATTATAATTACAATCAAAAGGCCAAACTTGGAAATCATTCCAGACCACCAACATACAGGTCTAGTTGAGTAGGCTCAACACTCCATAAAAGCCTCCTTAACAGAGAGATCCTGAAAAATTGCTGCATCCAAGCCGTAACTACATCAAACATTTATCCATGCATCCCACAATCTGATTATTACACACACAGCAACATCAGCACCGGTCTCGGGCAGCAACAATTGCTTCCAACACAAAGCAGGAGGAGTGAGTGTCCAGTCCCCCTGTCCTGGTATTTCCTTACACAGAGGCGCTGTCCCACCTCTGATACGACACACATTCATTGCCAGTGTCGTTTATACAGAACAGCGTCCCAGAAAGAACGTGGAAAATTGGCAGCTTAAACAGCCATTGTGAAAGGGGCTGTAGTTTCATGTAAATCTGCTGTTACAACAGCCGAGCAAAACAAAACCTTTGAATCTGTTTTACACAGTCAAAAGGTTATATATTTCAAACTAATTCCACTTATTTTATGATTATTTTGGTTGTTGTTTACACGTACCCCTTGTAGTAAGCGGGCAAATTGCAGGCAGTACGTGGAAACATTTAATTTCCAAGATAATAAGTAAATATTCTCAGTCATTCATTTATATTGTGCCAGACAATAAAATGGAATGTGTGCGCTACAGCTATTTTCGCCAGGGAGACGATAACCTGTGGCAAAGCTGTGCTAAAATCATAACAGTTATTACATTCCATTTTTGGAGAATTATCAACACGTATGAGTGAGGGGGTACTCATGGAGTTACACAAGACAAAAAAGGTTGGGAAACACTGGTTTACAGTGGTGTAGACTGTACTGCATTACAACAAGGCTTTATGAAAAATACCTTTATGGATCAATCAATTGGACCTTCGAGTCAAGGCAAAACTACATATCAGAATGTGTTGCAGGCACAAACAAAACCTTAACATTTTTGATAGAGATCATGGATTGCATCCCAAACGAAGTGGCCGGTGAGTGTATATGATAATTATTCATGCTGCGAGGTGGAAAATGAGCCACTTCAGCCCATTCAAGTGAACCAATCAGTTGCGCAAGCTGTCAAGAGAGTCTGCAGGTAACACAGTCCCACAGAGCAAGCATCTTGTACCTTTGCTTCTTATTCTGTTCCAGTGCCAAATTCCCTCCTGAGCCAAAACAGGAAAATGAGAGCGTCTCTCTGAACCCGGTAGACGGAACAGAAGTTGTACGAGTTGACAGATAACGCCGTGCCTGCCAAATAGGAAGGCTCCCAGTTTCAGCCATCCCGTCAAACTTTAGATCAATCCTTGCACGACTCGCCGCGCTCATGTCCACCAGCCATCTCCAATCAGCTGCGAAGTTAATGCTCAGGTTAATTATTCAGGCAAATCTGTTCAAAGAAATTAGAATAAGAGCCAAGTGCCATTTGTCACAGATATTCTCAGTTTACTCAACTCAGGATAGATGTGTCAATAAAGACAAGAACTAATCAGCAGCGACTTATAAGTCTATGGTAAACAAACAAAGGAGCATCCAAAAATTGATGGCATGGAGAATGTAATGTGTCATCTTCATCTTTAAGACAGTACTGCAGACGAATGAATCAAACAAATTACCATTTCATGATGCACAAATTAATTTCTACGCACACTCCGATGTCTCCATTGATGTCACCCTATGCTGCTTGTCACACAAGCATCACACCACTGTTGTATCACCAAGAAAAACTACACACTGCTCCTTTGTTTGTGATAACTAACACTTTTGCTCCTGAACCGCGGCACACAAAAGAGTAAACATTTGGCAAAACATGGTATCCACTAAGTAAAACCGTTCGGTCCGCCCTGTACAGAACAAGCCGCCCTAAAGGAATACATTCTGCACTGTGTTTGTGCAAGTGTGTACCTGTCCAGGCTGGCCAAAAGCCCTCCCCGCAATGTAATGTCCCAGTTCTCACACTGTACAGATTTCAAGTGAGGGACAGCGGATACAAAGGCAAGGCATTCGGCGGCAGAGTAAAGGACAGAGTGTAGGCATCAACAGCCGAGTGGCCTCACGCATCTGTGATGGCAATGTTCAAAGGTGTTTCGGACCCAGCAGATCTTCTCAGCTACATGCCTATCGAGTCCCCCGCCTCCTGGCTCCCACGTCGAGGTGCGGTGCACCTCTTTTTGAACGAACAAAGAAGAGTGCATAAGATGAAAGCAGCGTGATGGCGTTGCTGAGAATAAGAACAGTGCTGGCTAGCTGCAACTAACTGCGCTTTAAGTAAGGAGCTTTACTAAAAAATTAAATAATCATCACCCTCTTCAAACTCTTACTGTTGCACATGCATCATTTTAAAAATAAACACTGTAAACCAGGGGTGTCCAAAGTGCAGTCCAGGGGCCATTTTCAGCCTGTAGCTTGTATGTTCTAATGAGATATATTATTAGATATTACACTAAATTGCTTTGCCACATATAACACAAAGCTTATATAGCTTATAGTAAAATATAATTGCTTACATTGGCTTGCTTTCAGCATATTTAATGTGCTGAGGTAAGGACTGTACCGTGGGTTACCTGTACCGTTGCACACCTAGTATCCACATGGATTATCTATTTTTTAGCAGCATGTCAGTGACCTCCAACTTTCTAGTTGCTAGGATAAAGCCACTTTTGCAACCGCATCTGCCACCCTTTAAGATACCAGACCACTGCAGTAGGTATTCCAAAGAAAAGAGTGTTAAAAAGTGTTACGGATCATTCATTGTGTACAAAATTGTGTGTTGTGTGTACATGGGGCAAAACTAAGTTCTTAAATGTTTCGGATCCCCAAGCTTTCAGCCTCCTTCAGGTTGGCTAAACTCTCACCCTTTTGTCCTGCTCACAAGGAATTAGCATGGAGATGAAAGGGAAATCGAGCAGGATTAGGAAACAAGCCCCGATGATTGAGGAATGCTCACTCAAGGACAAGCTCAAAGACTCCACTCTCAGGTCCGGAGACCAACTGAGAGGGTCTTACTGTAAAGCCTCATGTGAAAATGTTCACGTGCAAGTACTTTGGAACTGTATTTTCTGCAGGGACTTAGAGGTGGTCCAAGTATTAAAAGCAGTATTAAATCATCTAGTTTTAATCCCCCACACTCTACTCAGGTATGAACTTCAGTATGCAACTGCTAGTGTGTTGATGGAAAAGTGTCTCAAGACAAAGTCTCATTATTCGCATAGTGAAAGGACTTTGATGGCTTCAACTCTTTTGAAGGCCGCCCTTATCTTACCTTCAGACTAAGACGATAGCAACAATCGGAGCATTGGTAGCCAAAGCCCCATTAAAATGCTGAATGGCAGAGAATGCTAATTTCACCCTAGATCCTTGAGAAGTGCGGAAAAAAGACAACAAAAAGGGGTCTTCATTAAAAAGAGCATGCATTATTCAAAGAGCAGCAGGCCAGAGGAATGGCTTAAGGCCAATTACGCACTACTGGAATCCTCCCCTGGCTGGCTGGCTGCACAGCCCCGTTCAGTCTCATATATTCATATATATTAAAAATTAGAGAATGGAAAAAAACATAATTATGAATCAGTTTTGCATGGAAGCCTCGGGACTTAATAAATGACCTATTTCTGGTGGCAGCAAGAAGTCTAATCATCATTCCACCAAGGCCAAATGGCCAAACTGAAATAAATGTTTTATTGCAGAGTTTTACAAAGTGTGGCGCACCAGAAGATTTCAGGGGAGACATGACAGCCTGTGAAACATATATAATATATATAATATAAGATATCAAGACAATGCTTTGACGCTTTGTGGAAACGTCATTTTACCCTGCTGCCTGTCGTTATATCCCATGAGCAATATAGAAACAGCTTGAATGTATCATTTTACTCAGAAACAGGAATTCCAAACAAGTCTGCTTCCACAAAAAACAAAAATAACCTTATTTTACTGATATTTTAGCCTTATTCAAGAAGAAAATGCCCATTTACTTACTCTTTCATTATGTCCGGCAATCATTTGCACCACTGGCTGCAGTGGTTGTCAAATAATGGCGTTGTGGATAATGTAAAGCAAAAGTGTCCAAACATTTTCCAACAAGGGCCACATACTGAAAAAATTCGGTAGACACTTTTACCTTTTTTTTTTTTTTTTTTTAAACCAACCCATGTGGATATGTGTTTTTTTTATATTTAAAGACTAAACAGCCTGCATCTCAACTTTGTGTCATTGGTGACAAAGCATATTATTAGGATGAATGAACTTTTTCTCCTTAGATTACACTTTTGATTGTTTTTTTTAAAAAAGATTTTTACTTTCTCCTCATACATTTTTCCCTTATTTCTTTCTTCTCATAATAATTATATAATATATATATATATATATATATATATATATATATATATATATATATATATATATATATATATATATATATATATATATATATACACACACACACACACATATACATATATATAAGAGAGCTTTATTATTGTAATATTTTAACTTTTACCCAACCTAATTTTCCTAAAATTGCAACTTTATTCTTTTTGTTTCTCATATTACAACTTTTTTTTTAATCACATATTTTAGTCTTTAATATTTAAACTTCTTGCTATTTCGTGTTCTATTATGACTTTATACATTTTGTTGTTATTCTCATAAAATACATTGTTGCTGGGGGTTTTTTTCTTGTTTAAATGTATTTTTAGAATGTGTCCCTGGGCCACACTTTGGACACCCCTGATGTAGAATATTATTAAAAGTGATTTCCAGTCTCTTATTTGTTCCAATTGGTATCACTATGGCAGACACCAAGTCGACTGTTGATGTTTTTTGGGTTTCTTTTATGGCTATTTAAAATTGCAGTTATGGCGAAGCGGAGTTTTGGTTTTTGTTGTTTGAGTTGGAAGGCTTTCTGCTCAGTGATGGAGCTCTGTTACTGCCACTGTTTTATGGTAACGTTCAAAAACAGTTCTTGTAACATTTATTTTAAATACACAATCTTTCTCATTTCATTGCATCTCCTTGTACGTCTCCTTGTACTCCATTAACCAGTTGGCATCATTCAGAGAACATGCACGCAAAAGTATGACATGTGTCACTTCGATGGCAGGTTCACATGGACAGGAAGTGGAAGAGAAACAGGAAGGAGGAGAGTCAACGGCTAACTGGACGTCATTGCCGGATCAGATTGCACAACAGACGGAGGCTGCAGTCAAAGCGAACAGCTGCTGGGACACAATTTATTAACACTGGAACATAGGGTGCGTGTGTGTGCGTGTGTGTGCGTGTGTGTGCGTGTGTGTGCGTGTGTGTGTGTATGTACAGAGAGCGAGAGAGAGGAAGTCATGGGGCAACAGCCTGTCCCTCTGTCACTCATCCTGTCACAAGACTTCCACAGTGTGTTCTATTGTGTGCATGTTAGTGTGTCAGGAGGTACATGTACAGCTCTTTCATTTCAGGGCCATTTCCCTGAAGCTGTAACTAACTGTCCCAGCAAGACCTTGTGTGCATGTTTGTGTGGTCTGGGCCGACTCTTGGGTCTGTTCGGTAATAAGAGCAGACAGTGGTTCGGCAACAGAACTACAGATATATCGAGCAACCCAGCACCTGAAATCTTGTTGACACACACACACACACATACACACAGAAAACATGGAGTGATAAGCAGAGATGGGAACTCATTTTCCTGACAGTAATGTTGGCATGTCGTGCTATCTGGAGTCATGTTACTGTATTTGTAATAAACAAAAATGCTGCACAGGAGGAAAGAAAGAATACACAACTACCGAGCATCTTGCACCTCATCCATGAGTAATCAATAACAATCATTACTACATAATTACTTGGGTGACTACTGTTCCCAGAAGTTTCTGTCGCTGCATCTTCACAGATGCAACTTTAATTTATCAGAAATAATGCCAATTTGTCTGAAATAAATACATAAAATGCAAAATACTGTTTTTTTTCACCTGCACCATTTTTAATATACATAACAAACATGTATACAGAGTATACAGATGCATTTTTTGTTTTTCCAGTATATTTCTTAAATGTATGTATATTTTTATTCATATGATGTATACAGGTATAGATTTTAATTTGTTTTGTCTTCATCTACAATACTGTAATTGTTGTTACCTGTTCATTACCGTTGTTCCATGCCGCTGGAATACTGTACATTTCACCGGAGAGGGATCAGTGAAGTCTTATGTTATCTTGTCCTTTCGAGCAATGCTTGCACCAAAACCTTGAACTCCAAGGGCGCAGCCATGTGTCCTGCCAACATATAGTGCAAGACTTCAGCGTACATCACTTGAGAGCCGTTCAAGGCATGGAAATTAAGTCCAGAAATTGGCATTTGATTCTAGCATTCAATGCTACCACAAAGTGATTTTAGGTTTTAGTTATTTCGAATTGTGACAGTCAAATGTAAAACAATGGTATCTTTTACATAGATACTTTTATTGTTTTAAATAGCGTGTCTGAGGTTTTCTTTTTTTTTTATTTACACATAGAATTACAATCGAGGAAAAGGCTTCTTGAGACGTCATCTGTACTTCTGTGAAGAAGGTGTCGGACGTTTCGCTCCTCATCCGAAGAGCTTCATCAGCGAACTAATAAGTGCTGGTAGCCTAGGCCTTAAATACAGTAAGAGTGGGCGGAATTGGTGTGCCAACACCCTCCTCCTATTGGTTCTTTACACTAAGCCTGGGCGGAGTAGTGGTATAATCCTATCCTGCTATTAACACCTCCGATAAAAGGGAAGTGTCGCTCCCTGAATTGGGTATGAACGACTCTGATACTGGCTCGTTAGCATCTATTGTTCTGGCTCGGCCCTGGCTTCACCTCATTTGCAAGACTAAGAGCTGTGGGTTTTGGTCTCAGTAACCTGCTGAACACAGGGTCCAAATTAAACCTCAAACCACCATTCCGATTCAATGATGGGTTCTGTTGTTTGACAAAAATAGCTTCCTTTACTCCTCTTTCAAACCATCTGTTTTCTTTGGCCAAAATCTTTGCTGATTGCTGATCAGCTGATACTGCTGATTGAGGACCACTAGAATTGTCCCTGCGATGTTGATAAAGCCTTTTTTGGAGCATTTGCTTAGTTTCCCCAATGTAGTGCTCTTTGCATTCCTCATCTTTACAGTGGATGGAATAGATCACATTGCTTTGTTTCTGGTTTGGAGCCTTGTCTTTAGGATGCACAAATTTTTGTCCCAGGGTATTTACTGGTTTGAAATAGGTAGGAATTTTGTGTTGCCATAAGATCCTCTGGAGTTTTTCGGAGACCCCCACTACTTAAGGGACTACCACTCCTCTCCTTTTTGCTTCTGTGGGCTTTTGGGTTTCTTTCCCTACTCTCTTCTTTTGACATTTGTTAAAAGCCCACCGCGGGTACCCACAGGTTGAGAGCGCTCTCTGGACATGTTGTGTCTCCTTTTTCTTTCCCTCAGCACTAGTTGGTATTTGTTCCGCTCTATGTTGGAGGGTCCTAATAACCCCTAGTTTATGTTGTAGTGGATGGTTTGATTCAAAAAGCAGGTATTGGTCAGTGTGTGTGGCCTTTCTAAAGACCTCTGTAAGTAGCTGTCTGTCCTCTCCTATAATTACCTTGCAGTCTAAGAAGGCTAGTTGGTTCTCTTTGGTTGGTTCTCGCGAGTAAATTTGATATTGATCAGCAGTACATCTACACCTTAAAGCTACCAATCACTCTTTTGAGGACAGCGAGGTAAAGATTTTGGCCAAAGAAAACAGATGGTTTGAAAGAGGAGTAAAGGAAGCTATTTTTGTCAAACAACAGAACCCATCATTGAATCGGAATGGTGGTTTGAGGTTTAATTTGGACCCTGTGTTCAGCAGGTTACTGAGACCAAAACCCACAGCTCTTAGTCTTGCAAATGAGGTAGAGCCAGGGCCAAGCCAGAACAATAGATGCTAACGAGCCAGTATCAGAGTCGTTCATACCCAATTCAGGGAGCGACACTTCCCTTTTATCGGAGGTGTTAATAGCAGGATAGGATTATACCACTACTCCGCCCAGGCTTAGTGTAAAGAACCAATAGGAGGAGGGTGTTGGCACACCAATTCCGCCCACTCTTACTGTATTTAAGGCCTAGGCTACCAGCACTTATTAGTTCGCTGACGAAGCTCTTCGGATGAGGAGCGAAACGTCCGACACCTTCTTCACAGAAGTACAGATGACGTCTCAAGAAGCCTTTTCCTCGATGGACAACTCCTGTACGACTGAGAGCCTACACAGACGCATAGAATTACAATGGTTATTTTTACACCGAATGGCTATTAAGAACGTTAAATTCCATTTACACTGCAAGTCAAAGCCAGGATTCTTTGCGCAGTTCTGTGTAATACTTCTTAGTCCCTTTTTGTGGTCTTACGTTTTATTTGTATATGAAGTACATGCACCCTATGCTTCCCCAGGAAAAGCTCTGATACTTTGTTGTAAAAGTCTGATCACCTTCGGTTGAACTTGGATATATTATCCTCCGTCTTGTCAAATCCTACTGTAGAGCATAAAAAAATCTTTAATGCATTTTACTTATTGCTAAACAGCTGCTCTTGCTAAAGGCTGGCCTATCCTCTCTATAGAAGGGCGGCAGCTAACGAGCACCTTCCAGGTCACGCATGCGCCCACCTCTTCAGAATGAGGAGGAGTACTGTCGCGCCATTTTCTGTACTTTGTCTGATTAGCAAGCCAAATGATGTCACGTTTACATTAAATGCATTACACCAGCTGTAGAAAGTCATGGTGTATAATAAATGTTTCTGCAAACATTATATCGTGCACTAAGCCGAAAAGAGACACTCATGGCAGCCTCATCTCACGTTCGGCCCTTTACTTGATCAGGAAATGTGCAAATTCAGCGATTTTTACAGAAAAAAATTGTATTTACAGAAAATACATTTATAACAGCTGAATGGAAAAATATTCCTATTTATCTTAAGTTATCATTATTAATTTTTTTTTCCATGACCTGGATCTCCTAACCGCATGTACCTGGAGGACGCTTGTATGTAAGGGAATTCCGCAATGCCAGGAAACCATACAGTAACTTATCCAGCCCTGTTGTGTTGAAAGCAATGTCCAGGCATTGTATGTATAAAAGGCTTTGTTGGATAAATGCGAGACTTTCTGTTATAGCAGTGATGTAGCAAGTTTGCAAGACGCCTATGTACAAAAAAGTTTAAGAATGTTACTTCAGACACTGGCTGTACATTTAACAAACAGGACCCCAAAAAAGATCTTAACTACAGTGCATTCCATCCTCCAGGCTGCTGTAACATCAATTAGTCCTCTTAAATCACCAGTGATCAGGCTTGAACCATCGGAGGCAGAATTGCTTTTTTTGCTTCCAGGCAATTTTCAGCCAAATCTGTACTGACGATTAAGTAGGATTATTATTTGGTCTACAGCGAGATTTAGTGACAACCCTGTCCTGCGCTCCTGCGAGTGGTGTCTGTGTGCATGGAAACGAGGGGACGAGAGACACTGACAGACACGGATAGCAGAGGAGAGCGAGCTTTGGTTCCAACTGAGCCCCTAATTAGCCAGGCTAATTGAGCTGTTAATTGATCTGTTGTCTTAATTAAACATCTCCCAACGCTTCTTTGCTCCTCATAGTTGGGACATGCGTGCGTGTGTGTGTGTGTGTATGTGTGTGTGTAGGAGCATGTAACACTTAGGTAGCCAGCCTAAAAAAAAGATGATTATAATCTGAGTGGGCTGATGAGTCCATTAGACACTTTGGCTTCTTTGGGTTTGGGGCTAAAACCATCATTACAGATTTGCTGGTGGTTAAAATGCTGCTGAAATGCATTTCAAGCAAATCTGATTAAAATTAAGCTACCAGAGATGTACGATGCTGATAAAGCTGCCAATTTCCGCAAAATCGGGTGATTGACAGGCTTTGTAGATTTTTTTTTTTCGATAGATGGGAGCGGCATCTGTTTTTGTAAATCTGAAGAAGATCATTTAGCTTTATCTACTTGTTAAGACAGAATTCCAATACAATTGTTGCATACGGATGTGAACAACAATGAGATGAAGGAAAGAGTCAATACATTCTTAAAGGGCCCAGTGAATGATTGATTGAGCATCGTAATGGTTAACCAGCATGGCGTGATTTGGTCTTGTTGGGAACATTGCAAAGATTAATAGGAAGTGCTTGACCGAGTTGACCCTTGTGCTCAGTGAAAGGATACAAGACATGGGTGGAGAGTGAGTAAACAGTGTGGACAGACAGGAAAGTTTTCTTGGTGAATAGGATGATATCATAGGACGGCTACACAATATAACCTTGTTTCATGTTTTGGATACGTGAGTTTGGGTCATCGGTAGTGTGGTGTACTGTTAAAGTGGGCATATCACTAATTTAACAACATGAATTTAAAAATTAATTCATTAGGTAGAAGAATCCTTCTCTGAATGTTCTGAACTCCTGTTTCCATGCCAATATTGCATAATAGTGCTTCCAAGTTTCTACACTGAAGTTCTCAATCCCATTTCTAACATTATTTTGCTGTGTTTTAAACCAAAGGGTTCTCAAATGGTCTCAACCTGGGACTCACATTTTCCAATGGTCATAAAGTTGCCAGCAACTTTTATTTACTGTAATTTCCGATGTACGCTACCTTTTTCTCACGCTTTGAACCCTTCGGCTTATACAGTGATGCGGCTAATTTAAGGTCACGTTCTAATCTTGCGACATCTCGTATTGGCTACTTACGAACAGCCATCTTGAATTCTTCCCTTGCACGTGTCATCCCAACCTACAATGTATTTGTGGAAAAAGTACTTGTTGAGACAGAAAATCAGCAAACCAACAGACATGGGCTGTGGTAAAAAAAATAATAATAAATACGGGCCTAGACTGTCTGCAATGATGGATACTAGAAAAACACAGGTACTGTATATTGTGGGTTTTCATAATTCCTTAAGTCCTCACATATATACACACCTCAGGGGCCAGACAACCCTCCACGAGCCTAGACTTCCTGTTAAAATAATAAACAAAGTACTGTATGTCCAGTGGTTTTAGGACTTCTGCCTTCCTAACAGACTAGCCAGTTGGTCAGACAGTCGACGGCAATGAAGATGCTTCTATGTTGCAACACTTTTTCGCGTAGAAAGGCCCACACAGCACAGCATATGAATGATATGCAACTGCTGCTCAAACGTTAGCCCACTATCAAATTCTAAATCAGCAAAGAGGACGCTCACGTGACAGTTCCACCCCCATAAATTTGATAGCATACATTTACGCAGCATTACAGTAGGTTATGATATATCCAGCATGTTTCCACAGCTGTAAGTCATTGCTTTCTTGTTCTCATCTGAAATGCAACAGATAGCAAAATATCAACGTGTCAGAAATATATATCTCCATGTTATGAACATGACTATCAAGACTAATAACTCATTGTGCGTCACTGTGGAGGCCAACACAGCAGTCCGCTTATTCTTCTACTCCTTTTTATAGCTTGATATCAGCTGTCCTCTCGTTACAGAGTTCACGCTCAGGCATCCTTCACACTTAATGTAAACAGATTAGCTTGGCGGAGGATCCAAGTGTATACTCCTGCAACACATGAAGCATGTCAAAATAAGGCCCACTAAAAGGTTTTCCAGCTCTGCGTGGATATGTGATAGTGTGGATTGTGCCTGCAAGAGGAGTCGAGTCGAGAGAAAGCAGAAAGATTAGATTAAAAACGAGGCGGGGGCGGAGTTAATGGTACGCAGCGTGATCAATACATTTAGGAGAGGTCAGCGACAGTTCAAGTCCACACACAAACTACAATGACGGATGAGGAGCTTGTCTGATGTCTCATAAGCTTGTGGTGTTTTTATTTGTCTGTGTCTAGTTTGAGATGCATTATACAGTAGGACCACAAGGCCTGCTGTGACCTGTGAGTGGGATGAAGGCGGTGGAGTACACAGGAAGTCATTATATACTTCCTGCAGCTGCTTTAACACCTACTGACCACACGGAATGAATCAGTGTATTCATCTCTAAATGTATTCAATAAATTCTAGATTAAAAGATGTTCCTCCCTCTAGACCAGGGATGGGCAAACCTTTTTTTGTTATTTATTAATGTCTTTATTTATACACTCTTGATCAAACTCTTAAGACCAGTTGGAAAATTGGTAGAATTTGCATTTTGCACATTTGGAAGTAGAGCTACAATATGCAAAAGCAAGAAAGGGGAGTGAGATAAAAAGCACTTTATTTATTGAAAACAACAATTAAACTGAACACTAGGCTGTTTATCAGCTGATGCAAAGTTTAAGACCAAGTATAAGATCAAGCGAGCATTGTGAACTGAAGCGTTGTCCTGTTGAAAAACCCAGCTGTTACCACACAGACGAGGGCCCTCAGTCATGAGGGATGTCCGCTGCAACATCTGCACGTAAGCAGCCGCCGTTTGACAACCCCGCACCACCTGAAGCTCCAGTGTTCCAATGAATGAAAAAGCACCCCAGATCATGATGGACCGCCCCTCCACTGTGCCGGGTAGAAAACATCTCAGGTGGGATCTCCTTGTCATGCCAGTAACGTTGGAAGCCATCTGGACCGTCAAGGTAAACATTTTTCTCATCAGAGAATAAAACTTTGTTCCACCTTTCAATGTCCCATGTTTGATGCTCCCTGGCAAAGTCTCAACGGGCAGTTTTGTGGCATTGAAGGAGACGAGGTCTTTGAATTAGTCTTTTGTTTTATAAACCCTTTTCCCGCAGATGCCATCTGATGGTTATTGCGCTGCAGTCGGCACCAAGAAGGGCCTTAATTTCGGTCAAAGACCGCCCTGTGTCTTGATGGACAGCCAATGTGTGATTTTTTTGGGGTCTACCACTTCACAGAAAATGAAAATTTTGAGCAGACTTTGGCTTTTAAAGCCTGTGGTCTGTGGTCAGGTGATAAACAACCTATTTCAGTTTGTTTTTGTTTTTTGTTTAAATTCCAAGTTCCAAATTTTTTTTGTCTCACTCCCCCTTCTTGCTTTTGCATATTGTAGCTCTACGTAAAACCTCATTAAGATTCAAATGTGCAAAATGCAAATTCTATCAATTTTTCAACTGATTTTTCAACAGATTTTGATCAGGTCTGTATATACTCCTCTGGCATCCTTCTGTCTCAAGAGACAACAGTGTGTGTCATAGTCGACCCAAACACTCTCGTCTGGAATCATCAGGAGTGGCTCAGCAATCCAATCCTGGCATGACAGTCTCTGCCAGATCAGGTCCACATAAAAGCTGCCTGCAGGTTGCCCGTCACAATTTGCTGCCTCGCTTTCCTCTTCGCTCTTCTGTCCCCCAGCTGGAGGATCCTCTTCTCCTCGCCCCTCTGGACACCAGTACTAACAGTGTGGTGCCAACCATCACAGTCAGCTGCAAGAGCCTCCCAATCTCCTGTACGTGCTACGGTCCCTTTTTTCATGAGCACTTTAAACATCTGGAGGTTGCTTTGCAGTACTGCATGCTAAAAATGTTTTAATGACAGACCCCCTCAAAAAACGGAATAGAATTTTCCAGGTTTTTACGGAAAAAGACATCCAGAATGTATATGAATAAAGAATGTGGGATTTACAATATGAACTCTGAACTATAAAACATTGGATATCAAGAGTATGTGAACTTGCCTCCTTGTATACCTCCCAGACGACCAACTCAAAATGTTTTGCAATCAAAAACACAGAAAAAATGCGACAAACAACACGCCAAAGCACGAAAACAGCACAAAAAAAGCAGACATAAAATATAAAATGTCATGAATTTTGTTGTAGAAAGCAGGCCTCTTTGACAATCTCCGTCATGTGGGCTCGAGCTGCTCTGTAGCCAACTCCCTGAAGCTGCTTTGAGGTAGTCTCTATGATTACCGTAATGATCCGTATATTACTAGAATGTGCAGAGCTTCTCGTTTCATTGGAATAATTTTGACAGTTTAAGACTTATTAAACTAATTTAGAAATAGTATTCCAAATTCTATTGCAGGCTAATAAAAATAATTTGTAAACGTTGGGCAGGTCAGTGCAATGAATTTGGATTTTTGTTTTTTTACATTTTGTGTGTTGGAGGGGAATCCTGCAGTCTTTGTTCTAAAGTTCAGACAGGGAAGCAGATGGCTCTTCTCAGTGTGACTCAGCAAGCCAGTTAGCTGTACTGTGCGACTTTATCGCCTCCGCTGGTTCCACTGATGTCGATGTATAGAAAAGTGGCAAACAAACGACGGCTTGCGCCAACCAGAAGCATTTTGCACAAAAATAGAATAGTAGAGAGACATTCAACCTAACAGTGCCAAGCATTCATAAGCTTGGCAATAAGGTGTTTTCATAATCAATGAAAAGATAAAAACTTAAAAGATTAAATGTCAGAGGGATTGCAGATGTCGAGTAAAACTACCTGATAGTCTTGAATAATATGCAAAATGAGACATTACTGGTCAGAGTTGGATAATTCATGACATTTTTTTCCTGTTGAAAATAATGGAAATAGAAATGTTTTGTTCTAGAGTCAAACTGTCCCTATATACACAGGCTTTATAAGTAACATTTATAAATCATTAACCATCACACAAGTGTAAAAATACAGCGTAAAACTTTTAAATCACTCTTAACTTTAATGACAAAGGCATAAAGCAAAGCTTACTTGTGTCACAGAAGCACCTCCAGCATCGCACTTTTTATGCCTTATTTGTAAGCTAGCCACTGTAACACAGAGACACAACTTCTGGTGTTTACAGGCGGTCCTCGGTTTATGACAACATTTCGTGGCTATGAATGCGCTCCGATAAATCATTTTAAAACTTAATTTTGGTCAGTAAACACGAGACTCTCTCGACAACTAGTTACGGAGAGTGCCAGCATGCCACATGCAGCACAAGAATGCAAAGTGCTATGAGTGTGTGTGTGTGTTGTGTGCCGCATGTGTGAGTGCTTCGTTGAGAAGCCTGATGGCCTGTGGGTAAAAGCTGTTTGCCAGTCTTGTGGTCCTGGACTTCAAACTCCTGTAGCGTCTGCCTGACGGTAGAAGTGTGAATTATGTGTTGTGGATGTGTGCTGTCCTTGATGAGGTTGTGTGTTCTGCATAGGACTCTAGTTTTACAAATGTCTTGCAGTGAGGGGAGGGTTGCCCCAACAATGTTCTGTGAGGTCTTGATCACCCGCTGGAGTGCCTTCCTATCACGTGTTGTACAGTTACCGCACCAAACAGTGATGGAGGCGGTAAGGACACTTTCGATAGTGCATCTGTAGAAGCAACTAAGGATTTTGGTGGACATGCCAAATTTCCTCAGCCTTCTCAGGAAGTACAGTCTCCTTTGGGACTTCTTCATAATTTGTTGGGTGTTTTGAGACCAGGTGAGGTCCTCGTTGATGCGTGTACCAAGGAACTTGAAGGTTTTCACCCTCTCCACCGCAGTCTCATCAATAAACAGGTTTATGCGGCTCCTTTTCCCTTGTTCTTGGGTCGATGATCATCTCTTTAGTCTTATCTGTATTGAGAAGGAGATTGTTATCACGACACCAAGCTTTGAGGTCTGCCACCTCTCTTCTGTATGATGTTTCAACACCACCAGTGATCAGGCCGATGACTGTAGTGTCATCCGCAAATTTAATGATGCTGGTGTTGTTCTGGGAGGCCACGCAATCGTAGGTGAAGAGCGTGTAGAGGAGCGGACTCAGCACACACCCCTGTGGGGTCCCAGTGCTCACAATTCTTGAGCTGGATGTGCGATTGTGGACTCTGACTGACTGGGGCCTGCCTGTTCGAAAGTTAAACACCCAATTACAGAGGGAGGGTGACAGGCCAAGTGTGAGGAGCTTATTTGTGAGTTAGTTAGCTTCATTGTGTCTTTTACGTGGAAATGCGCCAAAGAAAAGGAAAGCCATCACCATGGAAGTGGAAATGAACGTCACAAAAAAACCCCATCAATTTTGACCGCTCTTTTGGTCCAAACCACTTGACTGTCGCTACCATTATGAAAGACTATTGAATGCTAATGACTGCTACAGGGGCCATGGATTCAGTCTGCTGTTACAAGGATCAAAGTATTTTTTTTATTACAGTTTCACTTAATTCTTGTATTTAATCTTTTTAATTACTGTATTTTATCTGTCTTTCATGTGTTCTGTGTACAATGTGAGCGGCCGGAGTTCATTTACGTATAAGTTCCTACTTGCACTAAAACTCGACTTACATTACAGTCCAGGAATGGAACTCCTTCATAACCTGAGGACCACCTGTATCCCTTTTCTGCTGTTACAGTTCAAGACAAGAGCAGAGTGACTCCCTGGGTGCTCGTTGAACTGATGCTTGTGAGATATGCTGAGGCCGCGCATGACTTCATGCTTGACGGCAGCCCAGCTTTTGGAGTAAGTGTTGCCAGAATAGCCAAAGAAAAAGCAAAAGATTCTTTGTGTTCATCTTTTGATACTCCAAACTGAGGGGTCCTGCATGACAGTTTTGTGACTTAGAGGCAGATATTCATCTTTAGAGGTTCTACTTCACATGAATCTATGACTACTAGCAGTTTATTCCACATACAGTAAGTCTCATTCAGCCTCAACATTTTTCCTGTGCAATTGATACTACATAATTGTTGAACTTATAAAATATACAATATATCCATCCATCCATTTTCTATACCGCTTCTCCTCTTTAGGGTCGCGGGGGTATGCTGGAGCCTATCCCAGCTGACTTCGGGGGACAGGCGGAGTACACCCTGGACTGGTCACCAGCCAATCGCAGGGCACATATATATAATAATAAATAATATGACATTTCAAGGCTTGTTCCAACCTTTGAAAAAACTGCTACTTTGCTGATTTACTGAAAAGCAAACTTAACAAACCGTGTCGCCAGAAATTTGTCCCGCTCATAAAAAATGCCCATTTTCAATCAAAGGTTGTCCTCATTTAGTAAGGCACATGACTCGTCAGCTGCACCATTTACGTACAAACATCCACACTTCCTCAGAAGAAAACCAAACTTTATCAGCCGCGGTGCCATCTTTTCTCCCTTTTTTCCCTCACTTTTTCACAAGATGTCTGGTCTTTAATGTATTTCAGAGAACATCTGCTAACTATCACCGTACCTCATGGGATTTCCATTTAGCCCAGTTAATTACTCTATCAAGCCAGGTTCATTATCATATTCCTCCTCTTAAAAAATGCACCCGACACTTTGTGACTGCGTGTGTCAGTGTGTGTGCACATAGGTGTAAGTGTTTAGTGTGCTCTCTGACGTGTGTATGCGTGCGTGTATGCTCCGTCTTAAACACATTACTAATTGCAAGTGGTTGAGCTATTATACGCGCGTTAATGAACCACAGCGGTCCATAGGAGTCATCTCTGGGAGTCAAGGAGGGAACGTGTTAGTTTGCCTCTCAGGGGAGGACTAGGAGCTGGTATTAATCTTCATGAACAGCCGCCCTGTGACTTCTGCCGGTTTGTGTCATTCCCTGCAGAGGTTCTTCCAGGTGACTGATGGCACACCCTTCCTCATATGGGATATATTGTTTCCCTGAACGTGACAGCACCTCTTAAAAATAGCCCTTGCTAGAGTCATCATTTTTATCAGGTCCTTAACTTACTCAAAATGAATGGAGAAAAAAATACAGTGAAACAATTAAAAAATAACAGATTTTGTATGCAACAGTCTTTGTATGATTCGTTTTTGTCAGAAATGCTCACCCAAAATTTGCCTCGGTTTACATAGAAACTAGTCTGTGTGCCCTATATTGTATCGTTCCGCCAAATCGAGTGCCAAACAATGCACCCTACGCGTTGCCGACTCACTCTCTGGGCATTTTTTATAGATTTTTTTATTGCGTGGGACCACTAAATAACCCCGCCAAACTTTCTTTGGAGTTGCGAGTGCTAGGAATTTGATAAAGAAGGTGAAAAACATTATTGAATTCAATCTGGCCTGATGTACATGAAGTACGCATCAACAATAAGTTCCATTCATTATTTATAATTATTTCACACTAACTTAATTCTTAATTAATTATTTCAAACAACGATTATTGTTTAGAAAATGTAGTTTTTGTTATTTTTGGGTGTCTGGAACAGATTAATTAATGTTAAATTATTTCATATGGGGAAACATTTTTAACCAAGCTTCCACTGTACATCCATTCTCAGATTTGTTTGGAAATGTTCCCATAGCAAATAATGGAAATGTGATTCGTCTGTTCCACGGTCAAATTGTCACGATCACCAAAACCTTCATTAACTATATGGGCAATCTTTTCAGTACCTATTAAAATAAGTTAAACACACACACTTTAAACACTCATATCAGTTAGCTACCTGGGCTCGGCCTGGGATAGGAGTGGATGATGCAGTGATCTACCTGCTGCACAGATCACTGCTACACCTGGAGGACAGCGGGAGCGCTGTGAGGGTCATGTTTTTTGACTTCTCCAGTGCCTTTAACACCATCCAGCCGTCACTACTCAGAGTGAAGATGGAGAGTGTGAGAATAGACCAACAACTGACTGCATGGATTATAGACTACCTCACCAACAGACCACAGTATGTGAGGCTCCGTCACTGTGTGTCTGACATGGTACTCTGCAGCACAGGTGCCCCTCAGGGTACGGTGCTCTCCCCTTTCCTCTTCACCCTCTACACCTCGGACTTCACACACAACTCCACACAGTGTCACATCCAGAAGTTCTCCGACGACACAGCCATCGTTGGTTGTGTTTCAGAAGGGAATGATCTGGAATACAGGACGGTCATCAGGGACTTTGTCAGCTGGAGTGAGCTTAACCAGCTACAACTCAACACCAGCAAGACAAAGGAGATGATCATTAACTTCCAGAGGAAAACATCCCACTTCACACTGGTGAACATCCAGGGAGCGGACATAGAGTTGGTAGACAGCTACAAATTCCTGGGTGTTCACCTTACCAACAAACTGGACTGGTCCGTCAACACCCACGCCCTCTACAAGAAGGGCCAGAGTCGCCTCCACCTGCTGAGGAGACTGGAGGTCCTTTGGTGTGTGCAGGACTCTTTTACGGACCTTTTATGACTCTGTGGTAGCCTCAGCCATCTTCTAGGCTGTTGTCTGCTGGAGAGGGGGCAGCACGGACAGGGACAGGAGCAGGATCAATAGACTGATCAGGAGAGCGAGCTCTGTCCTGGACGGTCCTTTGGACTCCGTGGAGGAAGTGGGGGAGAGAAGGATGTTGGCTAAGCTTACATCCATCATGGACAACACCTCTCACCCCCTACATGACACTGTGGGTTCCCTTAGCAGCTCCTTCAGCAGCAGACTGTTACACCCCCGGTGTAAGAAGGAGAGGTTCCGCAGGTCCTTCATACCGACCGCTGTCAGGCTCCACAACACCTGCACCACCTGAACCATGTTGTATTCACTATGTCACTATGCATTCTTTACTTGTGTATCTTGCTTGCTGCTGTAACAAGTGAATTTCCCTGCTGTGGGATTAATAAAGTACTACTACTACTAGCTCGTTGCTAACATTAGCGGTCAGTCTTTGGAATTGAATGTGAGTCAGCTTAATTTATGTAGCTTCCTGTGTAAACTCTTATTTTCTCCTTGTTGAGGCTGTTACTTGTTTTCAAATAAGTGTTGAAAAAAGCCAAAGAAGAAGCATAACGGGCAAAGAGATAATTAGTGAACTATGCTGAGGTTTCACAAGAATTGAGGCAGTCTCTTGTTGCAGTGCGATTTCTCAAGGGGCAGTACTATAGAAATGAAATACAGTATATGTGGGAGTTATCAGTGTACAGGTAGTAGTATAGATTTGCTATCTACTATATATGTATTTGCTAATTATTTATCAGGGGTCTCAAACTTGCGGCGTGACCATATTTTGAAACCCCCTGCATGACATCAACGTTTGGGGTAAGTGTGGCCACGCCCCTTGTGCAAGTTATATTTACTGTATATTACATTGTTATATTGGATCCTGCAGGTGATAGTCAGAGGCACTTTCGCTTGCTTAAAAAAAGAGGCTCTTTAACTGGGCGAGTAATAACCAACACTGACCCTATAGTGAGCTTGTCACACAGCTTGTCACTAGACAGAACACTGACTTCAATCACGGTGCAAAAACAAAAATGACAGCACATGTCAACACATAAAGCAACTACGACTATTATAGGGAATAACAAACAACAACTACGTTAACTCTAAACACGTGATGTAAGCACTTTTTTACTAAACAAATGCCGCAAGGCATGCTGGGAAGTCATGCTGGAAGCAAGGGGAGTGATGCACATTATGTATGAACGTCACATGTAACGACCACTAGACCTCCACCTTTTTGTGCAACTTTTGCAACATACTGTACGACCATAGGACATTTGAATTTTGATGTACTACGTGGTAAGTTCTGTGCTGGCAGAAACCGGTTTCCCTTAAAAGACAAAGCAATGTTATAGGATGCGAGGCATAGCAAATGAGAAGCCATTTGTCACCCACAGGGTCACATTTCTCCTTCAGGGATCAGTATTCAATAACATAAAAATAATCATCAAGGAATGATTGCCTCTCTCAACATGCAAGCAAAGTACTTGGAAATGAAACTCCATAATGAATTTGTTGTCATCATTTAAAACACGCCTTAAAGTGACTATTGTTTCGTTCCTAGAGGTCACAGGATTTAAAAGCGTCGCCAGCTGTTGTGCTAAACAGCAACGAGAAGACAAATAATAATCACAGATTCATCTTCTAAAGTATACAAGACAGAAGGGCTTGGCAGGATCAGAGAAGCTATTTGAAAGTAATAGAGCTGCTTGATGGAAACGCTTTGACCTCGACGTTGTACAAATACTTTGAATCCATCTTGAAATGATGGATAGAATGCATTCTGAAGTAAAGACACTTGAAAGCACTGTAAAGTACAAGCTTCCACTGAGAACCCACTGCCTACTTTAGGTGAATCAATAAACCATCCGTACCTGCTTCATCATTTAAGATAAATGGCTCTGAGGAAGCCAACTGTAATGGCAAAGAAAATGATAAATCACCATTGGCAAAAGGTAAGACCTACTGGACTAAGATGTTTTTTGGATCAGTACTAAAGTTTACTATAGAGATTAAACTATATAACTTAGGGTAGTCAGTTTAAGCAGTTTAGATTTAATATCCACTGCAAATCACTCAACACACATCATTATTGTCCAAATAGCTGGTAATACAAGCCAATACATCTCACAACGAATGGGCATGGAATTCACCAACTTCACCAACTCCACATTAGCGATGCATCGGTCGTGAACAAAACAGTTCTTAGATCCGGCTCTTTTGAAGTAAACAAACGCCGCACTTGGTGTGTGGTGCCACACTAGCTAAAGCCATATAAATCATAGAAATGTAATATAATTAATTGTATTTTTACATTCCAAATTAATTTTACAAATAATTTGTGAATAAATCAATTGAAGCAACCAAAAAAATCTGCCATTTGAAAGCTGAAAGAGACAATTCTTTTGTTTGTTTTGTTTTTTAGAGCCAAAATTGCAATCACTACTAGACAGGTTGTAACTAGATTCCTCATCCACTCCTCCTTGATGACATCACAGACTTGTAGTGGATGTTAGATCACCTTCAGCTCGAGGATGCCTCAGACCACCACCATACAATACACCAGGGGTCACCAACGTGGTGCCCGCGGGCACCAGGTAGCCCCCCACGACCACATGAGGTGCCCGCAAGCCTGCTTTTCATTCAGGTTTTCAGTTAATGAAAGAACAGTAGAAAGAAATGCATTCTGAAATACAAAATGTGAGTTGTGGACACCAGCATTTTGTTAATGTTCTGGTAAAACAAGCATATTTGTTTTGTTTGGGTTTAAAATAAGCTCTGAAAATAAATGTTACAAAAATTAGTAGCTCTTGGCCATTTTCATTTTGTAAAAGTAGCTCTCACAAGGAAAAACGTTGGTGACCCCTGCAATACACTAACTACTATAAAAGTATACTGAAGTTTACTTACTGTAGTACACTTCCCCCTGAAGACACTGTAATAAACTTTTGTGAGGTATTGTCTATACAGTATCTGCCTTTGTTGCTTAGAAAATTGCTTAAAACTGTAGAAGGAAATGATTAATAATGTCCTTCAAGAAATCCAAGTCCAAAAAGTAATGTGTTTTTCCATGATGACCGTTATAGAATAATTTTTGCTCTGTGACACAAACATAAAAAACGACCAACATACAGTACAAACAGACGCGGGTGTCTACTCGGTGGAGGTCAAGAACAGCCTGTCTAGACCAGGCAACGCCACATAATTAATTCATGAGGATGCGCCTTTTTTTTCCCAAAAATAATCTGTTTGCCCCAGACAGGTTCACATTTTCTATTATGAGCCATGTTTGCTGCTGTCAAACTGTGGGCACCAACTGAGAAAATGTCTTTATTGGCATCAGTGAAACTTTTAACAGATCTTTACGTGTCATTTTCATCTTAAAGCAAATTTTCAAGATTTGGATTGTACTGTGCTGTGGATAACTGCACATTGATGATTCCGCATTCACTGTCCCACAAATTTGCGGCTTTTTGTTCAAATAATATATTTTTTACATTATTTTTCCACATAAAACTCATTCTCAAAACTCATTCACTATAAATCGGTAATTTATAAATACATGATAACACGGGTAAAATGTTTATGTCTTTATACTTGTGTCTTTGTACTAATGATATTGGTTTTTTGTGAGTATTGAGATTTCACTTTTAGTTTGGCGGTCATTGAACGCACCATAATTGTGAGACACATGTGAAAAGTTTTTTGGGCTACAGAAGCACTGGCTTGCAGCGAGGTGCACTCAAGGTAACATGTTATCGTAAGTCGTTACTAGAATTACAACAGGCAAGCAGTATATGTATAAGCGGCTTGAAAAAATGCCTTCTCTCTGATGTCCAAAGGCTAAAGGCTACACCGTGACTTCAGTTCCATTTGCTCAGCAATCATTTTACATTATGATTCATTTGATGGTGTGTACCTATACATTTTATACTTTAAATGTATTTATAAATGTGTGAAACACATTTAGGGCTTAAAGTTGGATTTAGAAGTTGTTTAAGAAGGGGAGGGTTTAGGAGCTGAATCTATTTTATTGCAAATGTTGATCGGAGGAGCAGTCAATGTCAGGATGGTTTTTGGGTGAGAGAGCTGTGTGTCAAAAATACATCTTTATGGGTGTATCGATGACTCACGTTTTTCCACCATTCGCTGGTGGTCCCTTAACGTCTATATGGTAGAGGTGTGTTCAGCCTTGGTAGTGCAATGGTACAAGACGACAGCCTGTGCTGATGCGGAAGGTTCGGTTCTCAGCCACAGCCCCAACACTCAGCATTTGCAGATGTCCAGAGCCCTGGATAAATGGGAGGGTTGTGTCAGGAAGGGCATCCGGTGTAAAAACTAAGCCATATCAAACATGGGATTTACTTGCTGTGGAGAACCCTTTCGGGAATAAGCCGAAAGACAAAAAAAAAAAAAATGGCAGAGGTGTGTTTGCTGAGTGCGGAGAGACAAAGTCTACCCTTTGATGAGATTAGCTGAGTGGTGTACTTGAAATAACCTTTCATACGCTGCCATTATTGTATTAATCTATTCTAAAACAATTTGGTTGAATTAATTAGGCCCTACATATTTCAGGGCCGCTCACAGGCTGCCTGGAAACAGATGGCGCCGAGGACGAGCCGCTCTCTCCGACGGATGTGTAGGGCTAGGGAGTTTTGAGGAAAAAAAAAAGGGAAAGGAGGAGGTGGAGGAACTGGAACGATGTGGAAAAGGAAGAAAAACTATGGTCTGAGGGTGAGGAGAGGTGTGTTATCAATGCCCCAGCGCTATGCACCTGACAGACTGACAGAAGAGGTGAAATTAGTCAAAAGATTGAGCCACGAGAAGGGAGAAAGTTGAGAAAGAGATTGGTAGCTTAACAACATTTGGGCGAAGGAGGCTATTATCTCAATCCTACAGTGTTGCGGATGGATTCAACCTTGAACAGCTTGTAGATGATGAGCCTATCCATATGGTGTTTAAATCGCTCAGCCTTTCCTGAGCCATTAACCTTCAGGACACCTTGTACTGTTCCTATACTTTGACTGACAGCTCTGTGTAGATTTCCTGAAACATCCTCTCCACTGGCTATATTTTTTTCAGAAAATAGAGCTGCAGACACAAATTGACAGTCACACTACTTTGACTTAAAGTGTACTTCACTTTGGGCCTTTTCTCTCTATCAGTGCTTTTTTTTTAATCATAGTCAAAGTTGTGGAGGACACCAAAGAGACTGAGGGCATACCCGCCTAAAGTCTGGCACCTTTGGCCAATGGTAGCGCACTGATCCATGCTCAAGTTTAAACTGCTCAAGTTCCCATCCTTTGGCCTGACTGGAATAGGTGCAATAGGCATGTTCTTAATGATAACCGACACATTTGCCAAAATTTGTGTGCACTATAGTTTGTTTTGATTAGTATTCACATTTGCATTTTTGTCATTTTGTCGACCAAAGGCTGTAAGAACATGCTTAAAGTAATGTCATTGGTAAGTTTCTGTGACGCATTATGTGACAAAAACCCACATATTCCAACCACAACTGCTGTCGGCTATGTTGAATAATTTCACTATTATTATATTGTCCTACGTTTACCAGCTCAGATGCCACAAAAGCTTCTAAAGTGTACATATAATGAGCGGCGTTGCCAGTCAACAGCGCACTCACACACAGAGAGAGCAGAGGGACAGTTCTTTTGACGCATTTTCTCTAAAATATACTGTCTTTCTCTAATATATATATTTCCCCTTCTCTCGTCAATTGCCATTGTTCGTGACACTATGCAGGTTTAAACCCTAAATATACCTCACACACTTATTTAAATGATAAAATGTATTGGTACTCACCAGTAATGAATGATAACGTCACACGATTAATGAACCCATGGAATTGGACTCACGGTGTTGCCTTTAGCCTGATTGTCAGGCTAGCGCTTGAGGCTAGCAGCCTGGAGAAGGTGTATCGCCAGGCCGCGTCTACATAATCCACA